>NC_087202.1:140227671-140269708 GCF_015104395.2 Macrobrachium nipponense | reverse complement strand
TTTAAATAAGAGTAATCTTTACGAACTTGTAATGGACGCCACTAATTGAACTGAACAACACTGAAAAGCATGACTGCATGACTGCCCACAACAGTGACAACACAGACGCACCGACGATGCAGCCAATCAGAAAACGTCCTGATCCCGCGCTCCGTTTTCATTGGTTGATTCTAACTCGCTCAACCCTAATGCGGATGTACTATGTGGTTTTCACATTATTTCCAGTGCCGTGATATTTATCACATCATTCCTTGGGGGTGTTGTACCGTCAGTGCACCTCCCGTGGTGCACTATGGTCATTACTAAGGGGTGTTTGCAACTTATTACTTTATGGATCGCTTTATGTTGCTGTCCAACCATCTAAAACTCCCTCTTTCTACGGTCTTGAGTTCTAATTCTTCAAATGTGCCCCATTGTCTGGCCTAAATTTCTTAAAATCAATTAGTAGTCCCATGGTATAGAGGAAGAGTTGGAATATAATTGTTATGAAGCCCTATTGGTGGCAAGGGATTCAAGCCCATACGTTCACCCGTTCACCTGTTCCCTCTCTCTCTCTCTCTCTCTCTCTTCTCTCTCTCTCTCTCTCTCGCTCTCCTCTCTCTCTCTCTCCTGCTCTCCTCTCTCCTATTGCCATTTATTTTCCCTGTAATTCCGATAAAAGAAAATATATTTTTCCGAAAGCCTTGTTGGTGTAACACACACAATAGCCACACTCAAAGAAAGAAAGAACTATTGATATTTGTGCTCTCTTGTACAGTGATGCTCAAATCTCATGCGACATGACTCCATAGGATTTCGTTCAAAATTCACTAACTGACAACCTAGCATGCTTCATATTTATCCTTTATTTCAATGCGAAAACGCGAGTATCGCATACGCTAAGGCCATAATATGTTTCATAAGAGTGAAATCTGTCATATATTTGAAAATTGTAAGAAAATGTCACGTGCAGCCAAATTTCAGAAAAACCCTTACGAAACATTTTCAAAACTTTCGTTCACTCATTGCTGAAGCATTTGACCAAAACGAAGTCGCCATCAAACCTCAGTTCAAATGTTAAATAAATAAATAAAAAAAATTGTAACATTAATAATACTTCCAAAGCAAACATAAAATTTTAAATAGTCCTATTTGATTGTTTTTACCCTCAACGCAGAGAAAATGTAAATATGTATATACAAAAGTAGAATGCGCCCACCGATATCAACGTGTGAGGGGAGCATGTGTGACGTATCAGTGACGGTGCAACAACAACCACCTGGTATATAAGTAGGTCTACAATGAGTAGCGACCATTAAATTATCTTGAAAACATTTACTTTATGTGTTTAAGGAATATTTGGATTTTCATACGTAATTATTTGTTATCTTTCTTAATATTTCAAAACTAATAGCATACTAGCAAATATTCGCTTATTTGTCAAAGCCAAGATATTATTCCTAGGCTTAGGTGCTAGATTTCTTTACTTTACGCTTAACATTCACATCTCTATATTAACAATTTCTGGCTAGAATGCAAAAGAGGTTATCTACACATTCTTGCACTTCAAGTTACCTTATGAAAGAATAAATTATACATCAAAAGCGAGCAGAAGGACTTTTAAGAAAATAATATTGTAAACCAGTGTTCCATATGCCTTGATATTAACACTTATGATATTTCGATTATAGCCATCTTCTCCATATAACCAAAATCATCATCATCTTTTATTCTTCAAAGAACAGGTAATCTCTACAAATAAAAACATTAGTAAAGATTACATCTCAGAAAGCTTAGATTATTTTTCTAGGCCTATAAATCATTTTGCAACATACAGGCAGCTTAAACACAGCCTGAAACTTCAACATTCAAAGAAAACTGGTTGTAATTCATATTCCTCAAAGAACAGGTGATCTCTACAAATAAATTAATGAGTAACATTACATCTCAGATGGCTTAGATTTTGTAGGCCTATAAAACATTTTCCAACATACAGGCAGCATAAACGCAGCCGAAATCTTCAACATTCAAATAAAACTTGTTTTAATTCATATTCCTACATTGAAATTGTTGTTATGACTGTTGAGCTTATTAGGTCTACTGTCATAATGCTGCAGACATGGTTATGTTGACCAGTCCGAGGAGCATGTTAAGTGTGCTTTCATTGCTGGCACCGCTAACCTTATCACAGCACACTAGAACTGAGCAACGTAAAGATAAAAAAAAATCAATTCAAATCACACAAATTAAGAATTATACCAATGCATAAAAGGGATCTTATCTATTTAACCATAAGGAAAATAAGGCTAGCTGTGAATTCACAAACTTTTCGACATGAATGACATTACAAATGAAAAAAAAAAAGCACTACTTGGCAACATCACGTTGAGTCTGAGAATATGGACGATACAAAAAGAATCATGTCGCATGAGATTTGAGCCCCACTGTACATATACTACTTCTTTGGAAGTTTCCTTTCAGTTACTCTTTTCTCTTGGAATGTATTAGGCTCCGTTGGATAAACAGTTCCTTGCATCAATGCGTCCCCCTCCCCTCCACCCCCTTCCTACCCAAATTACTCTGGTTGAAAAAGTAGTCTTGAACAGAGCCAAAAAATAATATCTAGCTCTGAATGATACTGAGGTAAGCAGTGTGGCTAAGCTATAGCTCTGTTCTATTAAAAAATTTCTCTACGAAAAAATACCTCTTTCGGTGGCCTTGATTAGACACTGTATGGATAACTGTATTGTCCCCGCATTGTTTATTTGTTTTTGAAACATAAAGGAACCTGACGAGAAGAAGAAGAGCTTAAATGAAGGACACAGGATCCCATTTCAAGAAATACTGTGATAACGTGAAAAGTGTCTGATTCTTCATCGATTGTATCCCGCTGTACATTAAATTCATAAAAAAATGTAGA
This sequence comes from Macrobrachium nipponense, assembly GCF_015104395.2. Taxonomy (NCBI): domain Eukaryota; kingdom Metazoa; phylum Arthropoda; class Malacostraca; order Decapoda; family Palaemonidae; genus Macrobrachium; species Macrobrachium nipponense. The sequence continues at coordinate 140,266,809 of NC_087202.1, read as the reverse complement.
TATTCAGATATCAAATATTCATCGTTCGTGCTCGGAAATTATATAACATGGGAGCATTTCACGAACCTCTTTCATCTGACTCAGAACAGGTAATTACAAACTTGTCAAACATCTATTTTCTGTTAGGGAAGAATATTTTATTTTAAACCTAATGGGTTACCCTTTAGTCGATAGATTTATTATTATCATTATTATTATTATGTTATGCTAAAATAACAGTTAATCTATGAATAACCTTCGCAGAACAGAATTGCACAGTGAAATGGGAAATGAGATGAATTTGAGATGAAAACCTAAAATGAATATAGGAATCATCAAATGTTACCGCCCTCCCACCACCCCACCAAAAAAATAAAATAAAATAAAATAAAGTGGCATGGGGGGGGGGGGGGGGGGGGATAGCTCTGAGACTCCCTTCACATCAGCATTCATGACGCTGCCAAGAGGACTTTCCCAAAATGCCAACGGTGCAGGATTAGTGAGAGACGCAGCAGCAGCACCAGAACTACCAGATTTCAACGGGCGAACTTCGAAGGTTTTCAGTGGATCCAAATTACACCTGCTGTGTCAGTTATTATGCTGTGTATATTCTGAATACAGATGAGCAGTTACAGACAGTAGTCAATATATATTACATTTAATTAACCGGCAGATTGCGGATGGAAACTACCATGAAAAGCAATCATTCTCCTACCATTATTCTACCGAAAATACCAGACTCTCTTATACATTGAGACTTGAAAAGTTACTTCTATATTCTGTGCTGATACAACCCTGTGCTGTCGCTTGTAATACATCGACGTCTCATTCATTTGTCTGCAAATAATTTATGCCTTCACAAACAAATGACCACAACAGTCCACAGATGGTAACATCCATCCGGGCCTTTCATGCGATTTACTTCTCATTTCCCATCTTATTCTCCTGGTTTTTTTTTTTAGACTTTGTACTCCATGTTGCCCTGGTCACTCCATTCTCGACCCTAATTCCTTTTCATTCCACTCCCTTCCCACAAGCTACGTTTCTTTCTTTCTTATCAAACTCAATTGTCTTCCTAACACCGATAGCCAGATTCTAAACACAAACAACAATAATAATTTCCGCTCTATACGCGATGGCAAGTGATGAAGGAGACTGAGAATGATCGGCCTCTTCAATGAGTGAGTAGTAGACAGGGGAAGATACCTGCAGGATTCTGTTTGAGGAATGGAAGACAGGTAACGGAGGACCTTGAGGGGAAAGACAGAAATTATATTAGACAAGGAAATAATTGACTCAAGGATTATATAGAACCCCGACTCTCTCTTTCGTGTTAGTAACATATTTCCGTCCGAAAAGGTTGTCAGGAAGTCTGTGCTTAAGTGTGCATTTGAAAACGGTAGTTACAAGTCTGCACTATGAGAGTTTGCAAATCGAAAATTATATTATCATCAGATTCTTAAGGCATTCTTTCTTCATAAAAGTACTAAACTTTGTAAATTCCGAATTATTTTTGGAAGCTCAAATGAGCTTGCTAATGAAAATAAAACATATGGATGTTGTTTATAAAAGTGATTTTTATCTTTAATGCAATACAAATGTGTATTAACTGGGAATGCTATGTTTAATGAGTAAACAAAGTAATGATTAAACTCTTATCGTTCAAAAGTTACGAGACAACGTATACCGAGGTAATTAACAAACGGAATGAATCAGAATAAATGACCTGGTAATTGAATTAGCAAACCGGCCGTTGCTGAGCAGATGAACAAATATTAAAAAGGCAGAAATCTCTCCCGTAGGTATGGAAATAATATTAAATGTTCCCTGTTCATCGCGTGTAATATTTCTAGCTTTTCAAGGAAACACCTTAGGCTCTCTCTCTCTCTCTCTCTCTCTCTCTCTTCTCTCTCTATATATATATATATATATATATATATATATAATATATATATATATATATATATATATATATATGTGTGTGTGTGGTGTGTGTGTGTGTGTGTGTGTGTGTGTGTGTGTGTGTTCTACATCACCCTAACTAGAAATAAAAGTTGAAACAGTTTAAACTTGTATAAATGATTTAGCAGACACCACAAGTTAATCCTTTAGAGTTAGAGAAAACCCTTTTCACTCTATTATTCCCGGAAAGCTTTGCAAAAATGTTTTCGTGGAAACAGGAGCTGAAAACCTTCCACAGGTAATTTTGCAGGTAATCTGCTGTTCTGGGAGTCCTATTCAGACACTGAAGCGGCGGAGTCGTTAGTAACAACAGGTTTTGATAACGACTACAGATAGTGAGAAAGGTTTGCAGTGAGAATTAAGGATTACAACATAATTACATTTCAAGAATGCTTTCAATATGAGAGGCTGCAATATAATTTTCTTATATATATAAAACGGAACAGCCAAGAATGGTCAGACCCCTGTGAAATAAATACAAAGCGTCTTCCAGTTTCACTCTCGCATTCGCTGTAGTTAGTTGCCTGTTTTTGCTGTTAATTAAAGAAAGATGGAAATCGAATTTCAAGGAAAGAAGAACCAAGGCTTCCGCCTCCCGTGAAGGATTAATATTTCAATTCTTTATCATCGCTTAACTGGAATACTGCTGTGCAATATCGTATAAATGAAACTGACTCCGGATATTACTATTTTGACCTGGAACTGCATCACACAAGGTCTTCACGCCCCGTTAATCAGGGATTACTTAGGGTAAAATCCTTTGATTGTTAAAAATGGTCTTAGGATCAGTGATAATATTTTCATTTTATCCAAGAATGAGATTTTCTTTCAAGAAATAATAGTAGTTAAAAGCTCCTCTCAGGAAATTTGTATTTCATGTGAAAATTCTAGAATTACTAAAAGCACTTTCTGTTAAGTTCCACTTCGTCTAAGACTCACAAATTCATTTCCGAATTAAGAACAGAAATAAGAGTTCATTCATTGAAATAGCTTTGACCTGACAGTGAGGGTTGCTGATCCAAATTAGATATTCGCTGAATAAGAGGTTGTCGGAAGTATACAATAGGACAAACAATGAACAGAGCGTAACAGGAAAGAATGTTTGGAAGGTTAAGTAATTCAAGGTATATTGCAACAGTAAATTTCTCGCAAAAATGAAGGAAACGTAATACAAGACTAATTGAAAGATAATAAAACTAACATATGGAATTTGTGAGTATACAACCGTTAGAATGAACGATAGTTTGATAATCTTAAAACTAAACCAAAATGATGAATTATGTGACAAAATTATTCCATGTGCAATAGCTGTCAAAATCCTTGGGCCATCGACATCTTCAATTCCAGGACTGGCAGTGAAACCTTAGCCCACCCCGCCACCGCAAGAGGACATAAGTTTATGCCGCAGTCTCCAAAACTATAAATACCTGAGTGCGACAGGTATTTGAGGTGGGAGGTGGCATAAACTTAAAGCCTCTTACTGTGGCGAGGTGTAACATGAAAGATAAAGTAATTTTGAGCAGAAAATATTTTATAAACATGAATTTTAAGGCTTCGGTTGTTGGTGAAGGGAATTTTCTAAAAATAACTGTTATGTTTAATTTTGAGCAGGAAATATTTTATAAACATGAATTTTAAAGCTTCGGTTGTCGGTGAAGGGAATTTTAAAAAAATAACCGTTATGATTAGTGATGCTTCCACGCAACGGAGTTCATAGCGAGAAGTCGGATCAAGTATAGACTGAGATGTGGGGGGAGCAGTGGTGCCGTATAGGAGTGATGGAGGGATTAGACTGATATTAACAGAGTATCTCCCAATAAATGTATTATTTCGGTTTTGAAGAAAAAATGCATGCATCATTGAATCCGTTTCCCGTCTTATCCCTGGCATTCACTGGACACCGATAAAAAACAGAAAAAAAAGGAAGCCTAACTGAATCTTTCATCCATCAGAGGTAAGTTTGCTTATTCATTAGACTTATTCATAAAACACCTATCAAAGATTTCAAGTGTATTTTTAAAAATCTCTTCCTTTCCATCTAAAGTATTCATCAGGCAACAGTCATAAGCGTAGAGCTAGGCATGATTCTTGGTTCATGACGAGGTGCTAGAATTCAAAATTTTCGAATGAATGTTGCTTAGCAACATTTACACTACTGTATTGTCTTGCTCTCTTGCGGTGCTTTGAGGAGTTCCACCTCTAGGCCCATGTTCTAGATTGTGCCGTTCTCTAAACAATTTCATTCATCTATGTATGATTCTCTCCAGTATATTAAGCTTTCTTGATAACTCTCCAACAGGAACTTGCACCGAATGCAGTGCAATAATTCCCGTTCACATAACGCCATCAAAGGTAGTATGAGGTCGCATTGCTTCACACTGTTAGGTTATCATTTTTTTATTTGATAGCATTTTGTGAGTTCCCAAAGTTTTTTGTAAAATTTAACAAATGGAATCGTTAAACTACCTTCAACTTAATATTGAAATGATAATGTAAGGACTATGTTTATGCGATACCGCTAGTTATGGATGTCTCCTATCTATTTGGACAAGTATATCAGTGGTTGTGATATGACTTTTTTTATCACTTCGTTTTGTTCACGTCATTTTGCTGTATGGAAAATAGTTTTACACAATAACATAACATGATGTTCTAAAGATATCAGTGACTGTTTTTAACGTCATTACACCAGATTCCTTCCATCTTTTAAAAGAAAAATAGATAAATAAGGCATGAATCGTGCGTCAGGCAGATGAACAAAAAATTATGATACTCTGCCACCAGTTGTTTGGCCGACTGTACTTGATACTTATCCATTTTTTCTCTTTCTTTATCTTCAACTCTGGTTGTCCCATGGTATTGGGACACCAATGAGTGATACTTTCTTCTTGATTTTGTCAATCAACGTCACGTCTGGTCTACTTGCACGTATCACCCTATCTGTTCTTATACCATAGTCCCAGAGGATCTTTGCCTGATCGTTTTCTATCACGCCTTCTTATTTATGGTTTACAGTCTGTATTTTGTGAACATTGGATCATTCATTTCGAACTGTCTCGTCAAATAAACTGGTGGTTATTCATTTTCATCCCGTTATTAAAACAAAATAGAAGCGCTCGTTGCTCAGAAAATTTGAAAATACATTAATTTTTTATTAAAAACTTTTCTTCATTTCGTACTTTTACCCATACAGTTTTTTCCGGCTGACTTGTTAGTTCCTATTTTATTTGGAATTTTGCAAATTCTGTGGTCGTGTGCGCTTTAACCCCATTATTTTTCCAGAGAAAATATACAATAATTAATGCTTTTTTTCCAAAAGTTTCGTGAGGTTAGAATGAACTCGAATTTTCATGTCATTGTATCACAGGAAGAACGAGATATAATAAAATCTGAATGCAGAGCTGAAGTGCAAAATTCTCATAGAAAATAGAGAGAAAAAAACGTCGTTCGGACAGAAACACAAGCTAATAAAATAATTATCGGATAATACCGTTCTTCCTGTCGTTGATTCTTTCTTTCTTTCTTTCTTTCTTTGTTTATTGACTATTTTCCTCCATGGTTTTATATGAGTTTCCTTTTATCTTTCATCTGACCTCCATTTCCTTTCTTTTACTTGAACTATGTGTATATATATGTACGGACAATGGCAAAAGCCACGAAAGAAAGCGAAACAATAGGGTACACCAATGTTTCACTTCCCTTCGTGGCTTTTGCCTTTATCCATACTACATTCATCACTTTCCAAATTTTTCTTTATTCAGTTATCCATGTATATGTATAAATATATATGTATATATATATATATATCTATATATATATATATATATATATATATATATACATGTGTGTGTGATAGTATATATATATATATCTATATATATACCATGTGGTGGTGTGTGTATATATAATATATTATATATACATATATATTCTAATATATATATATATATCTATATATATATAATATTAGTATATATATATAATATATATATATATATACTATATACACACACACAGACACACACACACACACACTCACACATATATATATATTGTATTCATATGTTCAAATTTCTAAGGCATTTGCATACGTTAATTTGTTTATTTATGTAAGATCCAGTTACCTAATCTACTGGCTTTTCTTTATTTGCTTGTCTACTAAATGCCAAGTTATGTTCAAGTTATAAAGATCTATGATAAAACTGTCCTTTTAATTTATTTTAAAGGCCCCTATGATAACGTAAGTCTGGCAGTGTCGTACCTCCTGTACTTGCCTAAAATTACCGGGAACCGACTGGTGATTTCGCTACTATTTCTCTAGTTTCTGCCGTATATGAGCCCGATGACATATTTGCCCGCAGATCAGGACCACTCGTCGGGACATGCCTTTAGTCTATACGACGCCATGGTCACCACAAACAAATAAGTTCCCAAGTAGTCACCCCACAAAATGCACCATGTCGAATGTTCCTCACACTGTATATTCTTCTCTAAAAGTCCCTCGTAGGACCATTAAGAATTCATTCACAAAGGGAAAAAATATTTTCCCTGAGCAATCATCTTGGCTTCCTTTGAGCAGGAGCTGCAAACTTGTCTTCCTTTTAGCAAGAGCTCCAAACATAACACACCACAAAATGAAAGTTCGAGCGAGAATGAAAGTCTGTCATGTCTCGCCTCAGCGTGACTCACACGATCGGATCGAAAGAGAGTGGAATATGTATCACCTGAAAATCAAGATCCCTGTCACGATGCCTTTATGTTTCTGGTCACGTTTCAAGAAGTGATCAGGGAAGGTGAATCTCCACCGAACTCTAAACTTCAACTCATGAGATGCAAACAAATCTTCGCTTTGTCTGTCTCTGGGAGAAAGAACAGCCGCCACCACTATATCTAGTTGCAAACCAAACGCTGATGTTCCCATATATCAGCAACTTGTCAACCCGATATTCGATGCAGCTGTAGAAACGCTGAAACAGACATACCTGCCAAGCTCAAATGTCTCTCTCTCTCTCTCTCTCTCTCTCTCTCTCTCTCTCTCTCTCTCTATATAATATATATATATATATATATATACATATATATATATAATATATATATATATATATATATCTATATATATATATATATAAACATATATGTATGTATATATATGAATATATATATAAGCCATTCTAGAGGGCTTATAAACAACTTCCCTAGAATATCGGAACATCTTACAAGACGCCATGAGGTCGTTAACGTCATTCTCTCTCAGATGAAGAAAGCGTCACCTCCCCCCAAACATCCCCCCAAAAGTTCGTTGGTTCTTTAGCGTCACCTATATTGCCACCCATTGGTCAATAGACCTAAGGACAGGTGCCAGACCCAATCCATGGCCTAGAAGCAATATAATCGGGGGTTTCTGGGGGGTATTGAGGAGAGAGGAAACCAAGCCGTCTCCTTGAGGGTCAGGCAGTCAAGCGTCGGTCAAGAGAAGGGAAAAGACGCACTTTCACCCCTCGTGCCCTCTGCCGGTTTCCGCTCGGTCTCAATCCCGCCGGTACTATAGATATTAAGTTCATTTTCACTCGGGCCCTTGTGTAAATTCATTAGAAATATAAGACGGTGTGTTTAAATTAATCACTGAGCGTTTGATTTCTGCATGACCCACAGTAACTTAAGAATCCCACTCGACCCAGGTCGGGGTCATAATTTTGGTGTCAGGTGTGGGGTACGCTGCGAAGCGCTAATTAACGTTAAATATAGCGATCTGTAGGGTACCATAGTGTGCGTTGTAATACAGTGCAATACGCTAATTGGTCAATCGTTAACCACTGTGGGTCGTTGAGGTTGTGCCAACTTGATAATTAACCGCAAAAGTGAAAAACAGTGAGGTACAATGGTGATAATACACGAAGCACGAGGGCCAGATGGCCTGACAGTGATGCCGAGAGCGTGAGAGACGCTAGAGCGGTAGAAATTAGCCCGGTAAGGGCGAGGTAAATCAAGAAACAGACGAGCAATATGCACTTTTTAAAGCGTTCCTGGAATGGAGACAGTGTGGGGGCGGGAACCGCACGAACGTGAGTGACGCGAACGGTGCCGTATCGTCGGAAGTTCCGAGCCGCGATAGCGAACTATATAGCACTACGTCCGCGGGAAACATTAACAGTGGGAATGGAATGCTCGTTCCGCTCAGACGGAGGGTGCAATGCCACCTCCGGCACCGGCTGTTGTAGCGCCTGCCAGTGTAGTGACGAAACTTCCTGTTCCGATACTGCCCATTCCCGAGTTCGACAATTCCAGATCCAAGGAGGGCTTCTTGTCGATCGAAGCCTTCGTTGAAAGCTTGGAAAATGCTACCGCGGGCTGGACCGACGCTCAGAGGGTTGCGCAGGCCACCGCGAAGATGATCGGGGCCGCGGCCCAGGAAATTATGTCTCGAAGGGGTGATGCGACGAGTTGGGAAGCGTACAAAAGCTTCCTTTTTCGGACTTTCGCCCTGGACGTAGATGCCAAAGAAGAGAAATGTGGGCGCGTTATTTATTCCGGGATCCGGTAATCCAGGTGGGGGAGACCATCGCCAAGTTTGTCACCCGGATTTCAAGCAGTATGACACGTTGGCACCGGAGACGGAACGGTCGGAGAGAACGAAGAGAACTTCTGTCGACGGATGCTGATAAGGACTCTCCCCAACTCCGTAGCTGCGTTCCTGTCGGGACGCATGGAGCCCTTGAAGACGTTGATTCCCCAGGCACCAAATAGCGCTGGATAAAGAAGTGCCCCCAACAAAGAGCGGAGGGGATGACGCTGTCCGACCCCCCACCCATCGTCGCCGCCGCCAACCTTCCGCACCCAAGAAAGCGCGTTCTACCCACCCAACCCAGCTCCAGAGGTGGCCCCAGAGCCAAGCGACAGAGGGTAACAACGTGAGGGGGGAGCGTGGATATGACCGGGGGGCTCTGCTGGCAGTGCGGGGGAAGGGGTCACTTGCGCGCACCAGTGCCCCTCCTTCGGTCGTGGGGATGTTTATGGGTGCGTGGCGGTGGATCACCTGGTCAGCCAGTGTACAAAAAACGGCACCGCACCAAATCGCGGGCCCCCTACTCCCGTAAGAGGAAGGGGAAGGCCGCGTGGAAGGGGAGGAAGGCAAGTGCCGACAAACCATCCGCCTCCGGCACTTCAAGGCCCAGCGGCAGCCGCGACCAGAGGAACGACAGAGGGCCGCCCGGTCGGAGCGATGCCACCTTCCGCCAGCAAGTGAGAGGGACCTACCCCCGCCTCATGGTACTCCCCTGGCCCCGGGGTGAGTGCTTCGGTAGGAGAGGCTGGACGCCCGTCTCCCTCCGCCCCTCCCTCTCATGAGGATGGAGATGGAGCTGTACCTATTCTAGAAGTGGGAATAGGCTCAGAAAAACCACACACACATTATTAGATAGTGGGGCATGTGTATCTATGATCGAGGAACACTTAGTGACGGGCGCCATTTCGGCATCAGAAAGGGTATCTAACGTTGCACAGTGCCAGTGGGCCATACCATCGTGTTGCAGAGAACAGTACAGCAAACTATCTCCCTCGGTGGACGAATGTTCACTCACAAATTCTATGTGGTGCCTACCACCACCTCCCTGGCGTTCCCATTATACTGGGAATCGGGTTCGTGAGCAAGCACCGAGTGCTTCTCCTTGGGGTAGGGGGAGGAGAGGTTGAAAGTGGCGGGGGGGGGTGCCCAGTAGTAGAGGGACAGTACCAACGGGTTCTCCATACTGGGGGAAACAAAAGAAGTTGTCCGAATTGCCCTGGCCGCCAGGGGGATACGGGAGTGGTGCCCGCTAGCCCTGAGGTGGGGGAGGTGATCCCCCCCCGCCTATCTCTACTCCCTTCCCTTCGTCCCGGCAAGGAAACTACAAGAGGGAACGTTGGTGTATATAAATCCCCATAGAAAGTGGGCAGACTTTATGTTGCCTGTGTCGCTACCATCGTCGATGGCAAGGCAACTGTCCCTTTTGTAAATGTGAGTAGTAGTAGATTAGAATTAAGTAACGAGTCTCTATGTGATTTGAAGTGTGTTCCCTTGTAGAAGCCAATAACGCAGTGTCGCCTTGACTACCCGAGTCAAGGTCACGGCGAAACCCGCTTAGAAAATTATTGCAAACAGCTGTAAAGCAACACCTTTGAATTATCATAGTTGCGTAGGAGAAATAGTAAGGGAATATCAAGACACGATGGCGATAGGAGAAGAGCTCCAGGAGAAATAGATAAGTTACCTTTTAAAATAGAAACAGGAGATCATTCCCCTATCCGAAGTAAAGCCCTTACAGAACACCTGCCTGTCATGAACAAGTAATTGGGGAAAAGATAAAACAGATGCTGGATCAGGGTATACATTCGGGAAAGTGAGTCTCCCTGGCGGCTTCTACCGATCGTTTTAGTTAAGAAAAAAGATGGCTCTCTCAGGCTGTGTGTTGATTATTAGACGATTGAATGCCATTACCAAGGACAACGCCTACCCATTGCCCTCGATCGAGGAACTTTTGCTTAAAGTAAGGGAGAGTAAATTTTTCACCACATTGGATCTTAAGTCTGGCTATCATCAAATACCCCTTGATAATGAGAGTAAAGAGAAAACGGCCTTTATAGCGAATAATCAGCTATAATGAATATAATTTCCTTCCCTTTGGATTAAAGAACGCCCCTGCTCATTTTTCACGAGAGTAATGATGTCTGTGTTAGCTTCTATAATTGGCCTTGGGTTTTTGTATATTTAGATGATATCATTGTAGTTGGTGCTACTGTAGAGGAGCATAAAGTAACCTGATACAAGTTTTGGAAGCATTAAGGCGTCATGGGATGAAAATAAATTTAGAAAAATGTAAGTTTTTCCAGGCCGAAGTAGAATTTTTGGGTCACCTAGTAACATCTGAAGGCCTTAAGCCTTGTGCCGATAAAGTTTGTAGCAATTAAAGAATTCCCACGACCAAAACATGCGAAAGATGTAGCCAGCTTCCTCGGACTCGCGGGTTACTATCGGAAGTTCATTAGGAACTTCGGACAGATAGCGAGACCGTTAGATGCATTAAGGAAGCAACCTGATTTCCAATGGAATGAGAAAGAGGAGAAGCTTTTCAGAAATTAAAAGATGCCCTAATGAGCGACGAACTCTTGGCTTATCCGAGGTTCGATCGCCCCTTGTTTTGTGACCACAGAACGCAAGTGATATTGCGATAGGAGGAGTAATCTCCCAGATTGACGATGAAGGTAATGACAGACCAGTTTGTTTTGCATCACGCGCATTAAAAAGGGGCAGAAAAAGTTATAGTACCTTCGATCGAGAGGCTTTGGCGGTCTTATGGTTGCTGGAGAGACACCGTTATTTTTTGCTGGGACACAAAATAAAGATTTTCACAGATCATCAACCATTAACATATCTGTTGAAGAAGAGCGAGATTACAAATCGCCAAGCTCGATGGATCGAGCGAATTTTAGAGTTTGACATCGTAAAGATTGAACATATCCCAGGGAAAAGTATAGGGGTGGCTGATGCTCTCTCCAGAACATCATAAGAGTCACAACTCGTGCCGCAAGGCGCAAGGAAGAACGACAAAAGAAACCTCGTGACGTTGGTGGCGCAGGCACTGCAGCGATAGTGCCAGCAACGTTCCGACAGTCCGAACAATGACAGTCAAACAAACGTAAACGCGACGCGCAGAAAACGGAATCTCGCAAGCACTCTCAGGTGGATGAGAAGCCCGAGGCGGTAGGGGGTCAAAATGCAGGTGGGGAACTCCGTCCGGGGGATTCCAGATAAATGCCCTTGGAGAATGAAAGTGTGGTTGATTTTTGTGGTTGGAGTGTGCGAGAATGGTTTGAACGTCAGGTGTCTGAAGCTTGGATTAGCCAGATCAAGGCTTGTGTGAAAGGTGAGAGCAACGAGTTTTCCCGAGTTCGGTGCATCTGTCAAAAGACGCCTTCTTCATTGAGGGAGACGTCTTGTTGTGTAATATGAAAAAAGCCCGGAGATGTCCGAGCCCGAGTCGTTCTTCCTCGAGCCTTAGTAGAGAGAGCCATACACATGATTCATGTCAGCCCTTATGCTGGGCATGTAGGTATAGAAAGATCTCTTAGAAGAGCCCGTGAACATTTTTGGGTTGGCATGCGTAGGGACATAACTAGATTTGTAAGTAATTGTCATGTATGCAACATGATGAAAAAGCACAGAACAGTGATTCCGAAGGGCCCGATTATGGCCTGTGGTGCCGGTGAAGTGGGATAGAGTGCATATGGATGTGGTAGGACCACTACCTTCAGTGCAAGGACAACCTAGATATATTTGTGTATTTGTGGACGCGTTCACGCGTTTCACACGTGTGCGCAATGATAGACAAATCGGCAAAGGAAGTGGCTAAAGCGTTGCATTCCCTAGTAAATCGATTTGGGTGTCCCAGAATACTAGTGTCGGACAACGGCCGTGAGTTCGTAAATGACTAATTCGCGAGTTTACGGCCCTCTTACAAGTAGATCACGTTACCATCGCGGCTTATCGGCCGTCTGCTAACGGACTCGTTGAGTCTCACAACAGAGAGGTAGTCAACATCTTAAAATATATCTCTCGGGGATAATCCGACTTCCTGGCCGTCTCTGTTGCAGACGGCTGAGATGGCTATTAATGCCGCATATAACAGCTCGATTAGGGACACCCCCTTCTTTTTGATGTATGGACAAGACATCCGACTGCCGTATTCGGTGGTCTTGGACCCTCAACAGATGCCCCTTTATACGGTGGAACAGTACCGGGTGTGGTTTTGTAACGCGACTCGACGTGTGTTCCAAGCTACGCAACGTCTGCTGTTGAGGGCAAACGAAAAGTACCGCTTGCGGTACGACAGACGGTTTCGAGCTCACGATTCCCCAATACAGGTTGGAGATCGAATCTACTTGAAGAAAATGCAACTGTCGAAACACAAGCTCGAACCGTCATATATGGGACCGTATCGTGTGAAGGAGATCAAGCACTCCTCTGCTGTGATTCAGCATATTCGCACAGGGGCTGTGAGCGAGCACCACCTGTCGCACTTACGTCCGGTGCTCGAGGACAGCGTAGTGTTTTACACCAATAAACCAGTACCCCCGTACCCGGGGTTGGCCGGGTACCTGGGAGACGAGTCAGAATGAAATACTGGAGCGCAAGTGGGCGCCCCACCGAGAGCACAAGACCGAGCTCCCGAGCCTATGTCATACGTAAATGCTGTTGCAAAGTAATTGAAAGTCAGTGAACAGAGTCTGTAAATGCCAACCCACGTCTTTGCCTAGGATTCAGAATCATACCAGTTGTTTATTTTTTTTATTTTATTTCTTGTTATCTCGATCAGATTGAAATGTGTCACGAATTTATGTTGTTTGATATAACTTGTCCAAATTATTTTCAGAACAAATGTTATTACCTGTGGATCATATTCTTATGTGTAATTTTGTTTTGATGTGGTTATGTTGCTTATGTACGTTATTTTATTATTTTGATTTGTTGTTTTTTATTTGTGTTAAATTTGTCGCAACACCGATTCCATCCTATTTTATCTTTCATAAATTACACTAATGCTTGTAAAGTTTTTTTTATTTTCACAGATGATGAAATTTTGTTTGTTTGTGCCTGAATTTCCAATATTTATTTCTATGGTTCTTTAGTTATTTTTTTATTTTTTTTTATGTGATAGTAGTAAATGCACATTGATGTTCCAGGAAGATTCTTTTTTTTATTTTCGTAAAATTCCATTGCATTATTTTTGTTCTGTGTATGTTTAAATTATGTTTTTGTTATTTTGAAGAAATTTAATAGATTAACGTGATACAATGTCATTAAAAATGGATGCCATGTGTCGTGATTGCCAGGGCAGTGGCTGAATGTGTAAATTTTCTGTCGTTTTTGTTTTCACCATTTGTTTTGATTATGAACCTGAAGTTATTGAATGATTTCTTTTTTTTTGGTTTTGATCTGTTCCAGGCAAGAGTGATTGTTATTAGTTAATTTTTTTTTTTAAAAGATCTTATGATGTTGTAAGACGTGTTCAATTTACTTGTAACCTTTGGTTTGTACACACGTCAAATGGCCCCCTTTAAGATAGTTAATTTGAATTTAGATAAATCAGTACCTTGAGAAAAGAGACTCGAGATGGGACAAGGCGGAAACTATAGCTTTGCGAGGACGCAAAGGAGTTTGGGGAGGGAGTGATAAGCCATTCTAGAGGGCTTATAAACAACTTCCCTAGAATATCGGAACATCTACAAGACGCCATGAGGTCGTTAAACGGTCATTCTCTCTCAGATGAAGAAAGCGTCACCTCCCCCCAAACATCCCCCCCAAAAGTTCGGTTTGTTGGTTCTTTAGCGTCACCTATATTGCCACCCATTGGAGTCAGACCTAAGGACAGGTGCCAGACCCAATCATGGCCCTAGAAGCAATATATCGGGGGTTTCTGGGGGGTATTGAGGAGAGAGGAAACCAAGCCGTCTCCTTGAGGGTCAGGCAGTCAAGCGTCGGTCAAGAGAAGGGAAAGACGCACTTTCCCCTCGTGCCCTCTGCCGGTTTCCGCTCGGTCTCAATCCCGCCGGTACTATAGATATTAAGTTCATTCACTCGGGCCCTTGTGTAAATTCATTAGAATATAAGACCGGTGTTAAATTAATCACTGAGCGTTTGATTTCTGCATGACCCACAGTAACTTAAGAATCCCACGCGACCCAGGTCGGGGTCATATATATATATATATATATATATATATATATATATATATATATATATATATATATATATATGTATGTATATATATGAATATATATATATATATATATATATATATATATATATATATATATATATATATATTATACATATATATATATATATATCTATATATATATATATATAATGTGTGTTGTGTGTGTATTAGTGTATGCGTGTGGTGCAAAGGACGGTAATATACAAGAGGGTCGACAAGGGAAGTTCCTACCCTAGAAACGTTACTTACCACACCGAAGCACGGTACCTCATTGATGTTACGAACCGTGAGAGAGAGGTCCGCTTCAGGTTCGATATTATTATAAATAAAAAGAATTCAACACCAACAGTTGAAACTGGGGATACGAATATAGAAAGAAACACTAACACAACAAAGGTTTATTTACAAGCTTACTAGCAAAGATAAATGCAGAATGGTGTCTCCTATTTACATAAAAAAGGTAAAATCTTACACTGCATGAACTGGGGGAACAGTGAGGTAATGAAAGTACTTGCCGACCAGTTTTGCACAAAAGGAGAACTCTAATTGTAGACGCCTTCTTGCCTCTGTATTGCAGAAAATAAAGTCTACTCTTGATACTTGTAGGGCAGGAACTCCCCAAAACCTCTTGCAGAACGTTTCTTCTCTGAAGTCTCGCTCAACGTTGAAATAACTCGGTCGTCCACTCCTGAAGACGACTTGACCAGAATTCGACCAAATTCTCTCGAGTGACTTTTCCTCTGATCCTTCGTACTTCTTCTCTTATCTCCCTCTGATGATCTCTGCTGCTGATCTCTCACTGATAATCTGATCTGTGGCTCTTACTGATGATCTCTTACTCTGTGACTAACTCATGATCTCTTACTCTGTGACTAACTGATGATCTCTTACTCTGTGACTAACTGATGATCTGCCTTCTACTTCGTCCGTCGTATTTATACGGCATTCTGGGGGCGGGGTCTATGGCGAGCATCACAGACTCCCAAGATTACCGGAACGATTTAGAAGTTTCTCGACGAAGTTACTGCGTTTCTCATGACACTTCGGCGCCTGTCAAGTTCCACAAAACTCCTGCCAATTCTAGAACCATCATGAGAACAGGCACCTCCAACACATGCGCAAAAGCCTTCCTTGCTGCAGAACTTCTCAAAGATGCGTTTTCCTTTCCTTTATCTTTCTTTGCTATAAAGCAATTACCATGACAATTGAAATCCATCAATGACTTTTTGCAATATTCTCTAGACAACCAGGGAAACAATTAAAAGAGGATCTCGCGAATGGATGAACGGATTTCGATAAAATTTGATGAAAAGATCCATGGAGAGATTTCCTCTCTGTGATAAACTATTTGGTAAACATCAGTGAATATGTAGCGGGATTCACATCGAGAAAGGGCGTGAAAGATTCATCAATACTTGCTAAAACCGAATCGCCTACAGTGAGTTTGTTTCATCACATTTCTACTTACAGAAAGACAAACTATTAATAGCACTGACAACAACAAGAGAGACTGAAATCGCGAGATTGAAAATGTTTATCCGAAGTGTGACACCGATACCATCGAAATGTTATTAGATGCTGGATTTAAAATAAAAATGGCTCTGAATCTCTCTCTCTCTCTCACACTTCAGTTACACATTAAAGCATTTATATTCTTTACAAAAAGATTACACATCTAAATCCTAATTTAGATAAATGATACAACATCGTTTTAACATGATTAAGGCGAACCTTCAATTAGTACTTCTTTACATGATGAAATAAATAAATAAAAGAGATGGTAAAAAGGAGAGCGAGACGAGGCAATCTTATATTCTTCAGAACTGCGTTTAATTTAGTTTTTTTGTTGTATCATCAATTAAGAAATGAAAACTGCTTCAAAAATACAATAAACATTAAATCAGAAACTTCAAGTGTGATAACGGAAGTCCCATTGTTGACAGCAGAGAACCACGAATTCTTGTGTTGCATTAGCCACAGTCATTCCGCTCGCTTGCGTTTATATTAACAGACGAATTTCAATGTTAAGCTTATTCCCAATGCTAGTAGTAGTAGGGGCTGAAACGAGCCGGTTAGTGCTAGGTCCCTAGGGCTTGACAGCTGGAGAGCAGAGCATGCCTTGGAAAATGCCCAGAGTAAGCTGAAATTTATGAATGGATTTATAAATGGAATTAACAGAAGTGGATCTTGCGATCAAGGTAAGAAATGGTTAGATTTTGGGAGAGATGGGGACGTAGCCTTTTGGAAAAAAGGGGTCTTGGGAGAGAGGACGTTCATTCATGTAGGCTTAAGGAATAAAATAAAAACCCGGACCACTACCACCATAGAGTTAGGTTTGTATTTGAACAATACCCCAGCTAAAAACATTTAACGGTTTATTTGTTGGTATTACACAAAATGTTATCCGTGATTTTTTTAATGAAAATTTCACCAAAGGTGGGCCATGTGACAAGCAAGAAGTGACTAGATTTTGCGATTTTTTTTTGGGGGGGGGAAGGAGGTGTCGAATGTCTAGTTCTCATGTAAGTCTGTGGCCTCCATACTCTTGTCTTGTGGACTACTTTCCAAAGCTGCCATCAATCTCAATACATGTTTACACACTCATATACATATATGCATACACACACACACACACACACACACACACACACACACACATATATATATATTATATATATATATATATATATATATATATATACATATCTATATATATATATATATATATATATATATATATATATATATATATAGATATATATATATATATATATATATATATATATATATATATATATAATATATACGCACAGAGAGAGAGAGAGAGGAGAGAGAGAGAGAGAGAGAGAAGCCAGCAAGAAAGGAAACAATTTCGAAGCTCCGAATTTGGGACATCATAGAAACCGATCAATCGAATACTCATTCTATAAATGGCGATTTCTCCCCTGAACAATTTATCAAAATTGGGGAACAAATCTGGTCTCATAAAACAGAGCCTGGATATTCGTCTTTTTAGAACGTCGCCGATTTTCTATTTATTTTCTGCATTGAGAATAGAGACCGACGACTTTAAATCTATCCTATTTGATAATATGAATCTTTCCTATCGAATAAAAAAAATTAAATGAGATCAGAACTCACAAATGGGGGATTTCTATTAAAATTCTCTCTTGCTTCTCTTTTTCTCATTTTTTACGTAAATGGAATGCCTTGTAAGATCCTTATGTCTGTCGTAAATATAAGAGGATTTTATTTTGAAGTTATTTTTCTTCGCAAAAAATAAGAGGAATTTATTTTGTAGTTATTTTTCCATCTTTTTCCAGATAATCCAAGTTCCTGCGTAGCGTCAGTGTACGAGCTTACGTTGCCCAGTTAGTGAAAGGCATGACTTTAATCCATTGTCGAAGGAATAGAGTAGACTCGCTTCAGGGAAGATGGAAAGTTACATATAGCAAGAAACGAATAGGGACCTGGGAGCGTGGGGTCACACCTACGTACACATGCACACTCAACAATTACAAGTGCGGAAGAGCTTGGAGACGGGAGAGTATATTGTCTGATAAACGTGCAATGCCAAACAAGACTTAACAGTAAGAAAGGCCAACTTCTCAAAAAATCTAACCAGAACTTTATGTTCTCAGCAACTTTGACTTACCAAATGGTGTAGAATAGAACAGAATATAAAATCTAGGCCAAAGGCCAAGCTCTGAGACCTATGAGGACATTCAGCGCTCAAACGGAAATTGAAAGAAAACGTGTACGAGGAGAAAAACCTCGCAGCTGCACTATGAACCAATTGTTAGGAGAGGGTGGAAAGTGTGATGGAAGACACAGAATATGACAGAGGTACAGTAAAAGAAATTAAAGGAGTTGCAGCTAGGAGCCGATGGGACGCTGCAAAGAACCTTAAGCAATTCCTACAGTGCACCACATGACGTTCACTGACCACACTAACCCCCTACGGTTACAAAGGGTGTGACCAAAGGCTTCACCTTTATCTCTTTTTATTTACAAAAACTAAACTGTCGATTCTAGCTACAAAAAAAATAAAAATTAATCTATCGATCGCTTTGGTGAGAAGACTACACAGAGGTCTGCTGCTGTCTATTGAATTTCGGTTAAGCGTTTCAATTAGCTGTCGTTTTTCATCAGGCAAGATTTCCTTGCTACGGTAATGGAAGTTTTGACGGTACACCCAATGAATCACCTAAAAGCTTATCTTTTTTTTTCTCAAGGTCTGGAGATCGTCGTATTATAACGATAATGTCATCGTTATAGAGACCTTTCCTTTGGATATCTAAAGAGGTCCTATAATCAGACTTCTTCTTCCAACAAAAATCCTAAACAAACTCTCTTTCCTCACCGAGACATTATGCTGCTTTTGTAGTTTATGCTTATATACAGTTAGTCTCGTCCATGTGTCATGTGGCAATAATGACAGCACATTTATTTATTTGATTTTCACCAAGAGGTTTTTACACTTAAGTGTAAAATAGGGCTCCCGTCACTTACTACTATTTCATATTCCAAGAGAAAGTGACAGATATTTCAAGCATAATAGAGGAAATTCATCCGGTTGACGGATTTTACCCCACAGTAAACAATGGAAAAATTTCAGTAATCTATGGTTCTAGTATCAGTTAGAAATTAAATCGTTTTGTTGCATGACACATATAAGAAATAAATACAGATATAATATGAACTTCATGTAGCTGATCAAGAATGATTAGCTTTTGCATTCACAACTCCCTTGATCGTATGTAACTACATACAGAAGACATCTACATAAAGATTGTCGTCTTATATATATATATATATATATATATATATATATATAGATATATATATATATATATATATATATATATATATATATATATATATATATATCTATATATATATATATATATATATATATATATATATATATATATATATATATGTATGTATACACTTTAGATTTATATATATATATATATATATAATATATATATATATATATATATATATATATATATATATATATATATATAGTATATATATATATATATATATATATATATCATATATATATATATATATATATCATATATATATATATATATATATATATATATCTCCCCGGAATCAACCTTTCCATTCATGTGTCATTACGCAGCTGAGTTGAGAAAAGTATGATTTACAAATCTTGGAGTATCCCTGTGTTCATAAAACGGCCCTACAATTCTGTGTTTTGACACAATTTCTTAAGAGGCTACGAAGAATTAAACCTTAACTCTTGTCCCTTTTCATTGCCACTAAAATAAAATCCCGAGATTAGTAAATATATCGCATCTTTTCGTCGATCTTCCTCCCAATATCAAGGGTGGTTTTCAAAGTTGAGAGAAATTTCTCAGTAACGTCCGTAACTATTTTCATTCTGTTGACCAAACAGTCTGGTCAATTTCTAATATAAACACTCAGAGGAATTAGAGATGAGTTGAACTTAGTGATATATCTCGGAACATTCTCTAGCCTTTGGGCAGTGCCGTATTAACCTGTGGTACGGCCTCTAGGCTTGGGGGGCCCATCGACAACAAACCGCGCCCCCCCCCCAAACCCAACTCCCTCCCCGATACACACACAACTTTAGCATTCTCCTTTCTTACAATTCATTATAATAATATTACAAACGAAGTAAGTTATGGAGTAAGAAAGAAAATACGTATTATAAGCCTACATATGCAAAATAATTCATATTTTAAACATTCAAAATAAGTCTTAGGCCTTGGAAGTGATCAATTCCAACAATTCCAAGCCCTCAAGACTAACATTTTTAGTAGTTCTTTTGCTGTAATTGTTTTATGCCCCCCACCCCCCGCCTCTATTTTTCAAGGCTAGACGTACATTAGGTTTGAAATTACACCTTATGATTTACTTTAAACAAAGGATTTTCCGAAAAAAAAATGCCTTTAACAAATCGTTTTTGATGAATTTTTGTCAGAAAGCACTAGTTTTGGAGATGCCGACAAAACTATGTCACTACTCACTCAGTGGTCAAAGTCACCTAAAAACTAGCTATTTCCAACCATCAAACGAAGGTAGATTTGCTCTTTATTTATAGATCAAGAAACCGTATTCTAACATAAACAAAGGTAATCTATGCCTAGTGGACCTAGGTCAATCCAGCCTAAAATAACCAAATGAAACCTAACTGTCACATCCCTCCAGAACACCCAAGATACATCTTGTTACAAAGTAACATACAAAGTAACAAAGTATATGAGGAAAAATCCTTATGCCTGCCGTACTTTATTTTTCTGATCTTGATGCTATATTAATTTAATGACTGTAATAGAAATTGTTTCCGAAATTCCAGATGGTTTGGTTAGATTCTAAGCCGGACCCTCCAAGACGGCAGAACAACTGGAAACTTAAATCTTTACTACAGACTAATTATTATTTTGAAGCTGAATGCACAGAATAAGTTGCTTAGAATCGTTTTTTTGTATAAGATGCAGGAAAAAAACTGTCATAAATCCTTGTTCTAAAGTAAGAATTTACCAAACTCACCAAATCTTTAGATTAACGGCATCTGAAGCACTATACTTCTTTCCCCTCTAATCCAAGACAACAACTGAGATCGAAAGTTTTAAACCACCCACCGCAGGCCACCGACACCGACAAAGGCACAAACTAAGTCCAACTTAGCACATCATCAACCTTTATTGAAATTTTGAGGCGGGAACTCAAATTGCTACATTTTACAAAGATATTGCTGCAATTCCTGGGCCTATCACTCAACTATTTTTGCAGCTCTTCTGCATATTTTAGTGTTTTGCCAAAAGAAAAAAAGATATGTATATATATGTGTGTGTGTTTATTATATATATATATATATATATATATATATATAATATATTATATATATATATATATATATATATATATATATATATATATATATATATACACGATTTATTCATTCACCTCGTCCACCTAGCGTCCAGTAATGTTCAAAACAGTCATGGGGGGTAGGAATTTCCGGTCTTTTTCGTAGGTCTTGCGTTGTGTGTGTGTGTGTGGGGGGGGGGGGGGGGGGCGCCAAGCGATCGCCGGACAACCTATCTCGGCCTCACCCCTTCCTGGTCGCTTAGATACCTACTTATCGTAGAAGTTAACAGTCAACCTTTATTTGTACAGAAATCTCGAGTTGTGTCCATATCACACGGTAATGAGGTTTTGCCCCTTCATGATTTGCTATTGTGACTTGTAAAATAACTCACAGCATTTAGTCTCCCTTTTGCACATGGTTTTACCAACCGTCCCGTTTTGGCATTACATTGTAAATGTTTTAAATAAAATTACCTCAAATGTAAATGACTGGTTTTACAAAGCGACCTTCCATTGATTCGTTACATAAATTATAATAATTATTTTTCATCTACTCTACTCACAAACGTAAATATACATATATATATATATATATATATATATATATATATATATATATATATATATATATATATATATATATATATATATATATATATATATATATATATAACCACCGAGGCAGCAACTCGCCCGCAGAATTTCCAAGCGTGAAATATAGACTCGTACAATAGCAATGAGAGAGAGAGAGAGAGAGAGAGAGAGCCTTCTAATAATAAACATTCTGATCCCAAGAATTTAACCACAAAAAATTTGTTTCCGAAGACGGAACAAAGTTTTAATTACGTCCTTCAAATGCTTAGAGGAGGAGGACGGTCTCTCTCTCTATCTCTCTCTCTCTCTCTCTCTCTCTCTCTCCCTCTCTCTCTCAAAATTTCTAGCTGCATTTTCTGTATAACTATCAGAAATAGAAAATATATATATATATATATATATATATATATATATATATATATATATATATATATATATACTATATATATATATAAATATATATATATATATATATATATATATATATTGTGACGAAGGGCCAATATCTGGTTACTATACTTGCCTGGTACTTGATAGGGGAAGAGACTCTTAATCTCAAGTCTGGGGTCTCTGGACACAATCAATACTTGTAATTAGGGTCTCTGAACACCACTAATACTTAGTTATCTTCTCTGGGTCTGAGGACACCATTGATACTTGTGGGAAGTACCCAGCATTAGTACCCTACCCTTACCACTTATACTAGGTAAAGCAAGAGATTTGTAATCTTAAGAATGAGACACTGTCTATACATGGTGTACAGTTTGATCAAGTACCTGGTTACTAGTTACCTAACAATATGAGCTTTCATCACAAATACCGAACGACTGAATACTCTAAAGGTAACAGTGATCCCTGATAAAACACAATACTTACTTAAAAAGTAATTTAATTTCATTAAAACAGGTGTGAGGTAATCTTAATTAAAGGGTATCACTCCTTCAACAATTTCAAATGGAAGTATTTCCCTGGTTCTAATTCACTGAGGAAAACGGGACACTTACCATTCTATATTTCTACTTAAACAGAAATGAAATATTTATACTGGTTTTAAATCATACTTTCATATAAATTTTAATTACAAAAATTTATTTCAAAATTAAGAAATTATAAGTGAAATTCACAATCTCAGGGAAATTTGCAAACAAAAGTTTAATTAATTATTCATGAAAAAAAATTAAATCAAAGTTTATCCAGAAAATTAATCAAATTAAATATTTATTCAAATAAAACTCCACTCATAAAACAATAATTCAGTTTGAAAAGAAATTTAATTAAATGCAAATTAATTCACAAGTGTTACATTGAAGATTTATACAATAAAGAATATTCAAATCAATGAAACAAAAATGAAAATATAAAATCATAGAATAATTTGGAAAAGCAATAAAGACAATGACAGTGCTAACATAAAATATATATATAACATGGATATGTCAAAAGTACACAATAAAAAGAAAAGTATAATAAGTAATGGTCTTATCTAATCACTACAAATAAAACCTGTAAGTGCACTTTTGCAACCTTTGCAACTTTTCACTCTAAAGAAAGGCCTGTTACGAACTTGCGTGGCTGCCACACACAATAACGATAACTTTATGCTCAGATTCCACTAACAATTGCTTTTTACTACACTAAAAAGAAATTAAACAAAGTGAGTAACCATTATCCAACTTAAAAGTTACGTTACTGCATTGAAATTAAACTCACGATCGAGCGGGAGCGAGAGAGAGAGAGAGAGAGAGGGAGAAAGAGACAAGCAGCCTCCTTTACAAAACAAGGTCTCTAAGTCGAATGAATGCTCTTCCTCCTACTGCGTATCTTATGGTGTACATATATTTGTGAAAAGGCATACCAGGGCGAATGGGGCCCCTTAGTTGCGCAATGCGTTCAAGACGTAAACATCGTTTGATCATCTCCATATACAGCTAACCACATATGAGTCGATAAGCCCTCCTTCGATGAATTGAAAGGGATAAGAGTTAATTTATTAGTCACCTTCTATAGGGACCTCGTTCTCTGTTGCGTCGCGTACATGATTGACCAAATGATTAGAAAACAAACAATCTAACTCCGTGGTTTGAAGTACTGAACGACGGAGTTGTCCTCACGGGCAGAACAAACCTCATCTCTCTCTCTCTCTTTCTCTCTCTCTCTCACTCTCTCTCTCTCTATTTGCCTTGAAAGTATATGTTACTTTTCATCAACGAATTATACATTGTTTAAACATATTATCTTTAAATAAATAGGGAATTCTGAACATAAAAACTTACATTCTACAACATCAAATACAGCTTCTGGGAGGAATTAAACTGTACTACAAAAGCCATCATATAATATATATATATATATATATTATATATATATATATATATATATATATATATGTGTGTGTGTGTGTGTGTGTGTGTGTGTGCGCGCGTGTGTGTGTGTGTGTGTGTATGTTTGTATAAACGTTGATGCAGCATCTACAATCACATGAAAAATATCTAATAAGTTGCACTGTCTGCATACAGCAGTACTGTATTTTCCTCTGATCCGGACAAATATAGACATTTTGAAAAACATGCCAAATGAGATTTCAATGAAATTTTTAAATGGAAGAGCTTTACCACAAAGACAGGCCAGAGTTACGAACGTTAATTTACTAGGTTGTGAATACGCACACATACAGACGAACACGCATTTATATGTGTGTATGTATAAAGAAATAAATTCATACACACACACACACACACACACACACACACATATATATATATATTATATATATATATATATATATATATATATATATATATATCCTATTATCTGTACCTCGGGAAAAATATATTTTCATGTAAGTTAACCGAATGGAAATTTGTTTTTATTTTATGATAAGTCTTCTCGTGGGATCGAACCAGCGAATAGAGAAGAACTCAAGACTGAAGTGACGCCCTCACATGATACAGGTAGACTCATTTGTAGCTTAATGCTTGTATATGAATCTTGGTGATGTAAAAAATAAAAAATTAATTCATATATATGTATATAAATATGCATGCATATATATATATATATATATATATATATATATATATATTTATATATATATATATATATATATATATATATATGTATGTATGTATGTTATGTATGTATATTAAAGGATGGAAGGGTGGGGAGAGAAGTTAGGAAGAGAAACAAGGAGATTCAATGAAAAGAAATAATCACTCGGCAAAGTCATCAGGGTTTCCTGATCACTGGAGTGGCTATGCCCTTTATATATATATATATATATATATATATATATATATATATATATATATATATTATATATATATATATATATATATATATATATATATATGATAGATATATATATAACTATCATATACATCACGCACAGATATACATATAGGAATTATTAGTACCAGGTTAGTACATTATATAAACCCAACCAAATGTTATGAGTCAAAGAGTGCAATCGCCGTTTTTACATTCAAAACCTGTTTTTGGTCTTCACATAATTATTATGTAAGAAAAAAAAAATTGTCGGTTGAGCTGCTATATGTTTTTCTCAACTCTGGAATTTATGAGGATTCTCCTAACACAAGATTTTAAAAGCCAAACTCTCTCTTCATGAAAGAAGCCCAACGAAACAATAGACCTGTGAAACGTAAAAATGTAGAAATAGTTATTCCAGTTTTTCGCTCCCAAATGAAGCCTGCAAATTAGAATGTAATCAGGAATCGTCATAAGAGGCCATCAGGCTTTACTGAAAAAAACAAGTATACTGTGCGCCGAGGGTTATTCGGCGCAATCGGGTTTTTTTGTACGGCGTATAGTGCTGAATGAAATCTCGATGTGCTGCAGTATGAATTTTCAGCTCCGAGGACCAAGAGCGGGTCAAGCACTCAGTTGCTCTCCAGATGCGGTCAAGGGAAGGTGCTTCGGCGACGCCTCCTGAATTGGACTCGGGAGGTGCCAGACGCACGGTCATGTCTAATTTTAAGTTTAGATAAAAATAAAAAAAAACTACAGGGGGTAGAGGGCTGCAATTTGGTGTGTTTGATGGGTTGAGGGTGGATGATCAATTTAGAAATTTGTAGCCCTCCAGCCTTAGTAGTTTTCAAAATGTGAAGAAAGGATAACAAAGAAACGTACGGACAGATAAACAGCCATCTCGATAGTTTTATTTTACAGAAAACTGTGTTGGTGATGAGAAGAGATTTCGAGTTGGTTTAGCAGCTTCAAGAAAGTAAAAGTTGCTTGATAGGATTTAGGATGAGCGGGATTTGGGGTGAGGGGGAGGGGGGCTTTGGAAGTATTGGAGATATTTTACCCATATTACAATATAATATAGTATAATAGGAAGTATCCTTTATAAAGTGGCCGAAGAATGATGCATGAATATTATAATTCGCCTTTCCTCAAGGCCGGGTTCTCGTCTTACATATTTCCAAATTGAACAATAATATGGTATTGTTATGTTTAAATTCAATGATAATATAATAAAATGGCTCGAGGTCATGACTACATCTCGTTCTGACAACAAAATATTCCTTAGAATGAGGGTCGCTGCAAGACAGACTGCCAGCCATCGCCCCAAGATGAGGTCATGATGCTGTGAGCGGGGAAAGGAGAAGCCAATCTTACATACTACGGATTTCAATCGTACCAGAATGTTAGGTATAGATCAGTGAAGATCACGAGAACACAAGACCGTACAAAGGAAGCTTTATATTATTACACACACAAACACACATATCTGGAAGTACACTAATATGCGTATATCCATTCAATGGCCCTTCACACCTCAGAGCATCAAATGCATCCTTTTGCATTTCTGTAAGCAAACGAAAATCTTGAAGGCAGCGTCAGAACGCACTCATTCGGAAGCTTGCGCGCTGTTGTCTGTAGGTTTTACAGCGATAGAAAACGCCCGAACAACCCGAGGATTGAGATGAAGAAGCAGGGAAACAACAGAATGTGAAATCCACGAGCTTTTTTCAATTTCGAATGCTGTCTCCTAATTGCCAGGATGGTATAGTATTAGGAGACGTAGAGATGAAAGGAAGTATACTGTCGACGGGAGGAATTTGCTCTTGATTAAACTTCTTCAGGGTGAACAATGCACGAGGAACCTTCACAGGTATACGAACAATTTTCATTACTTGATGAGGACAAGGCCAAAAGAGAGAGGTATAACATTTCTTATGTAATGTAGGCGCAGTAATAAATGGATGCATTTCTTTTGATCAGATGATAATGGATATTGCTAAATAACACTTCTCTGAATGGTTAAGTAAGATTCAGGATGAATTTTATAAGAGGGTTTGTAAAAAGTTAAATCATTACACTTGCATGAGTGGGATGGAAGAGGATTACGTTCACGAATGACGAATCGACATAAAAAAATACCCTCACAGGAATGAGATTATTAAAAATATTACACACGCACACACACACACACACACACACACACACACACACACATATATATATATATATATATATATATATATATATATATATATATATATATATATATATATATATATATAATGTTTTGGAAGCAGTGTATAACCATCAGCTGCACAATGCTAATTCTAAACTGGTTCACATATGGAGACTTTTCACATAGACTCTACTGCTGTGTATTACAGATTACAAGGTTCTCGTCTTCAAAGTCAAGCTACCTATTCAAACAGTAGTTCAGATGCCTCCTTATGTTTGAGAGAAGGAGAGAGAGAGGAGAAACGAGAGAGAGAGAGAGGGGAGAGAGAGAGAGAGAGAGAGAGAGAGAGAGATAGTTATCACTAAATAATAACAACAGTGACAATCAGAAGGCTTTTATATATATATATATATATATATATATATATATATATATATATATTATATATATATATATATATATATATATTATATATATATATATATCTTACCCCCTCTGTTTATTAAACTACACAAATTGGAAAACCCTTACCTGCTGTCAATGGTGTCCTCTGTCTGCAACCATGTTGTTAGGCTATTAAGATCTCGTAAGTATAAAAAATATACTATTTATTACCCAAAGCAGTTGAATATAAAATTAAGAAACAAAATAGAAACAAAATTATTAAAAAGTCATAATGACAGAAAACCCAAATCTGCCAATAAGAAACCAGTAAGTTAACATTCTACCCTCCTGACTAAGAATTCACTCCCAGACACAAAATTCAATCAAGTTCATTTAACATAGTCAGGTTAGAGAATCCCGTCTCTAAATTAGCTATGGAATAACACCGTACCACCTGACCTCTTTGTGTTTCAACTGAAAGAATGTGACTTTCGCAAATGCCTTGGACTATTAGGCCTGTAACATCCGTACAAACGAATGTACATGCCTAACGACAGGTGAGTGATCTCTCGGTTAAACTGCTTGCGTACTTAAATTTCTACGCTCAAGTAAGCTGCCCTTACAGCTCAGTTTGTGTCCAAGCAAGACATGATATGTGATTTCACTTAACATTACACACTTGTAAGATATATATATATAATATATATATATATATATATATATATATAATATATTATATATATATATATTATATATATATATATATATATATATATATATCTAATATATATATATATATATGTGTGTGTGTGTGTGTGGAGTGTGTGGTGTGTGTGTGTTTTTGTTTTTGGAAATAGAGAGCGAGATCATTTATCTTTATAATAATAGCAATTGATAATCAGAGGGCTTTATTATAATATATTTATTATAGACATAGGTATATGTAGAGAGAAATAGATGGATGGATTATAGAAGTTAGGCCAGAGGCAAAGCGCTGGGACCTACGAGGTCATTCAGAGCTGAAAGGGAAAGGATATGGACATTAAAAAGGCATGAAAGGCGTAACAGGAGCGAAACCTCAAAGCAGCTGCACTGTGAATAATTGTTAGAGGGTGGAAAGCCAGATGGAAGAAAGAGAATATGAACGGAGGTACAGAAAAAGGAATGAAAGAGGTTTCAGCTAGGAACCAAAGGGACGCTGCAAAGAACTTTAAGCAATGCCTACAGTGCACGAGTTGAGGTACACTGACAGCACTAGCCCCTCACAAGAGAGAGAGAGATTCACAATTAATTTCCTTATCTAATCAAACAGGTAAGTATACTTAAATACAACGGAGAGAATTATAATTCAAACTTTCTAAAAACTGAAACAGCTTTAATCAGTGCAGAGAGAGAGAGAGAGAGAGAAGAGAGAGAGAGAGAGAGAGAGAGAGAGAGAGAGACATTTCACCTCTTAATGACAAATTTATCTACGAAAAAGTTACCGCTAAAATGGTAAAAAAAAAACAAAAACAAAAAACCTCCGTAATGTTATATAGTGACAAAATAATTACCGAATCAGGTCCGTAATGCCATTTTAACTCGATTATGATTGCGAAATGAGCGTAATTTTTGCCTGCGGTTGCAATGGTAATTGTCCTACGGTAATTTCCTGCAGCCTCATTACTCTTCATTCCGGTAATGACGAACTCAATTCCATATTGCCACCGCTCACAGATGTTCATTATTGAATAACATTATTTTGACATAACTGTGATGTTGGCAGACTTAGCCGAAAAACGGTGTTCTTTCTCTCCCAGACATCACAACGCCGCACAAAAAAAAAAAGAAAAAAAAAAAAAAAACGTCTCTCTCTCTCTCGGAACTTTTGATGCCTACACAGTCTTCCACTCTACTTCCCAAAATAAAGCTCATACTTTTGCCTTGTTGGCCCCCTCCCATTAGGACAAACGAACACACCACTGACACTCCCTGGAATCTGGACTTGTAACCGAATATTTCTTTCTCGGAAGTTCTATGCGGAATCTTCTTCCGTTCCACGTGATCTGCTTCCAGGCGCCTCCAGAGTTGACTGAAGCTGCCACCGAGTACTCACCGGAATGGCTGAGTTGCGTCCAGACAGCGCTGAGTTCGAACACTTTCAGTGATTCACCCTCTGCCCTAAACGACCTCTGTACTGAGTGGCAAATAGTTCTGTTCGTAATAGAGAGCTCGGGCACCGACCGAGCATATTGGAAGTTTATTCTGCCACAGCATACGTCACAGACATCTACACACTCGAGGTTGGCTGCCGTTGAAAGCAACGCATATTACTGCTAAGTGCTCAGCGACACACATTATTTTGACTGTAATCATCAGTAACAAACGCCACAACACTTGGAAGCATCCATTCCTGTGTCTGAGGAAGGTCCTCTTCCTTTTCTCTCATCGCCGATAAAGTAGTTATCTCTGCCACCTCCGGCAACTCCGCCACTCCATTACGCAGATGCCAATGTAGAAGGAAGGTATTCGCTGACGAATCATAATTCACTCCCTTGCTCAACACCAAAAACAGAGCGGAGATGATCTTGCAGGCACCATCGAACAGTCATGACCCTCCGGCACCAGTGGTGGAGACGAATCGAGGTAGAGCATAAGGATCCTGCATCGCTCACAGGAGATAGCTGTTGATTGATGTCTGGAAAGGAACCACCAGATACCTCCTGAGAAATGGCTTGAAGGTGCATTGGAAAACTGTCTCGTCTATGTCCCTTAATACAAAAAACCCGCTTCACAAATATACTGCTTATTGTGGACCAACATTCTAACTTATAATCAACAGCCAAAGATTGATAATTATCCCCCAAATTGCGCAGTCTGTATTCCCTCCAACATTACGACAGGGCCATTAAATGTGCTAAGAAAAGGTCTAATTCTATAACTGCGAAACGACTCCTTGTCACTCATCGGAATGTCAACGACTAACCCTCTGTCACACAAACCACCATAATTTCTTTCGTTGAATTAAATTGAATATAGAAAATTAAGCCAAAGGTCAAGTACTGGGACATATGAGGTCATTCAGTACTGAAATGGAAATTGACAGTAAAAGGTTTGAAAGCTTAACAGAAGAAAACGTGGCAGTTGCACTATGAATCCAGTGTTAGGAGAGGGTGGAAAGCAAGATGAAGAAAGAGAATATGAAATGAGGGAAACTAAAAGGAACAAAAGTGGTTCCAGCTAGGGTTCGAAGGCACGCTGCAAAAAAACCTTAAGTAATGCCTAGAGCGCACCGTATGAGGTCCACTGATGGCCCTACCCCCCTACGGGGATAATTCCTTATCCAAATCACAGCCCGTAAACATCACGTTCGATCCGCAGTCGTAAGTAGAATCCTTCAAAGTGGAATCGAACACTCCCGAAGGTCAAATGTCACCAGAAGCACGGCCCTGCGAAGCCCCTATTACCGCTTGCATCTGAGGTTTACTCTCATCCACAAAGGAATCAGTTTCCTTCTCAATATTTAAAAGGGTTCTGTGCACAGTAAAATAAATAAATAAATAAAAATAAATTGGCACATCTAGGTCACCCCTAACCCCCTCAACAGTAAATTGGTCATCCTCTAAAAAATAAAAAAAAAATAAAAAATAAAAAAGCAACAGTAGTCTCTGTTATTGGTACGCGATTTCACCGAAGCCCTCCCCTGATCTGCTAATTTAGAATCCAATAACTGTACTGTTTAATTTCGTATCCGGAGCCCACGTTAATGTCTCCGTAATTTGACCTGTATTCAGTCTGCTGTACCCTTTAGTTCTGAAAGCAAACGTCTCAAAGGGTTGGACAATTTCCGTTTAACATTTGCTTCAGCAGCTTCCGCATAAGCGATTCCACACTATCCCCAGAACTTTCCAACTCTGACCTGGCCGACCCCAGGTCCTCGAATTCCACTCTCGTCAAAACACTTCAGGTGTTCTTCCTCGATAATTAAACCCGGTCCCAAATGTGCTATGGTTCCTCTTCCATCCACAGCCGCCAAAAAGGCGAAGAGCATCGGAAACCTCAGCATCTCAAAACAAAGAATAAAAAAACCATAGAAAACACTAAATACCACCAAAAGTATTCCTTCATCACAAGTAAAATATGACTGAATACTCTAAAGGCAACAGTGATCCCTTAAACAACTTAACAGTATTGCAGAAAATCAGACTAGGTTCATTTAAACAGGTGTGAGGTAATGTTATATGTAATTAAATTAATTAGAGGGCATCACTCCATCAACAACTTTAAAAGTCTAAGTATTTCCCTGATTTTAAAAGTCTCAGTATTTCCTTGGTTCTAACTCACTTCAATTAAATTGAAGGAAAACAGCTCAATTACCACTCTATGTTTCTACCTACAATATATTAAATATACCTGGTGAAAATCAAGCACTTATACAAATTTTAAATACAAAAATTTATTATTAGACTCAAAATTTATAAGTGAAATTCAAAATCTTAGGGAAATTTACTATTACTTGAAAACAACAAATTTTAATTAATTCTTCAATTAATTAAGTAAAATTAAATCAAAATAAATTTATCACAAAAATCAAGAAAATTAAGTATATAATCAAGGCATTAAATTATTCAATTGAAATTCTAAAATTTGGAAATTAATTCACAAGTGCTAAACAACACTAAAACTGGAATAGAATTCTAAGTAAATGCAAATGGATAAATGTACAAATGGATAAATGTACAAAAAAATCTCTTCAAAAAGAAAAATGGATAAATAAACAAAAAATCACTTCCATAAGAAAATTGGATAAATGTACATAAAATCACTTTACAGGACTTTAAAAGAAACAAACAGAACATCAAACTTTGCAATGTAAAAAAAAAATGAAATTGTTTCACCAAACCACTGTACATATTAGTTGCAACTAAATATGTGTAATAACACATTACCTTGGTACCAATTTTCTTTCTCTGCTGCAGCTAGATCCAAAATTTCACCAGTTCACAATATTTCAAAAAAGGAAAGGCGCCGTTACACACTTGTACAATGCTTGTTCAGATTCCACAATAAGCACTAAGTAATACTAAATAAATCTAAGAAATACGAAATCTAAAATTTACTAGTGACCAATCCCTCAGTATCAAATCTTTACGTTAATGTAAAATAAAAAATGGTGCAGGAGAGAGAGAGAGAGAGAGAGAGAGAGAGAGAGAGAGAGAGAGAGAAATGATATTTTCCCGCCCTGAGTTCAAAGTTGGTAATGAGCTCTCTCTCTCTCTCTCTCTCTCTCTCTCTCTTGTATGGGCGAGACATCTATGCCTGACGAGCTCAAATCGTTTTGGACCCGAAGTTCAGCTAGTATCGTAACAATTCTCTTTTATAATAGTAAGTAGAAAAAAAGTGAGATTTTAGTCATAACTAACATTTATTATTACATGATTTAAGACAATAAAAGTCTTTTAAATAAAAGATAAGATTATAGAATTTTCTCGAATTAAATTAAGTTTCGTCATTTCCTTGAGTGACGTCATAAACTTTCCATTTCAAGATTTAAGCTACTTACGAGTCTACAATTCTCTTTTGAAAAATCGAGAGATACAAAAGTTAATTTACTAGTAATATCTAACTACTTATATGAAATGAAAGGCATCAGACATATGTGAAACGTTTTAGACTTCCGAAAGATGGTGCAATCCTTCACGTGATTACTCGATATAGACAAGTCTGAAACAAGACATGAGCATAGCATGTTTACAAATAAAAAAAAAATGGGACCGGGCAGCCCCAAGCGACGGCAGCTATTTTCCTGCTTCGACCAGACAACGCTATTTCTTTTTCTTTTCATTCTACATTATCCTAACATTTAAATTGTTATGCGAAATCTGAACATACATTATTAGAACATACTACCTCTAAACTAAATTTAGGAATCTGAAAATATTGCAAATAATTTTACAACACTTCATACAATCAAAGAGAGGATGCTATGCATTACGAAAGTAAAAGCATATAACTAATAATATATATATATATATATATATACTATATATATATATATATATATATATAGACTTGTATGTATATTTTACATACATACTTATATCAGAAAGATGAAGCAGATTCACAGAACATTGCCTAAAGATACAAGAGAGAAGGAAAAAGTGCCTAGAGATTCAGCTGAAGAGAAGTCAGGCGAAGACTGTCAAACATCTATATGCTACGAAGAATCTCAGCTCTGCCTTTTGCATTATTTAATCCAAAGATGAAGGATGTTGTCTTGGTCCACTATGGATAAGGTTGGGCCATGGCTCCCTTACCCCTCATTCCAAATCATTCTTGTTATTTATGTCTGAGTCTACTGTCATTAATGCGAGAAAGAAATATGAAATATATATAGCTAATATTTTTGCTTGATATCATCTGAGCCCATATATCAAAATGAAAAATTGTATAGTTTGAGTGAATTAATCATCACCTCTGCAGGGAAATTTCTGTAAAATATTGTACTTACATTGGTTATAACAGTTGTGTCACCTGCTAGTCATGAAAATTTCTCGGCAGGGGGAATTCTCTCTCTCTGTCTCTTTCTGCGTCTATCTCAGTTTCTCTCTGTCTCTTTCTGCCTCTGTTTCTGTGCCTTTTAAAAAGTGGAGAAACTTTCAAGAGGAAAAACAGATGTTCCAGAAAAGACTTATATAATTACTGCAGCTCCTGTCATCGTGTGTTTTCTGACGTTTGAACGACTGAATCCTCAGCATTATTTATTATTATAATATTATCTTTTAATATTATAATATTATTTTTTTCCGTGCTTGTTTTCGTTTTATTAATTTCTGTATTACTGAGCTTTATGTAGATAAGTATATAGAGCCTTGCTCATTTTGAACTGAATATCAAGATACTCGATTTATTTTCCTAAAGTTTTCATTTCAGGATTTTTTAATTTTTTTTTACTTTTTTGAAGCTGTTACTTTAACCATTAGATTTTA
Source organism: Macrobrachium nipponense (assembly GCF_015104395.2). Classification (NCBI taxonomy): domain Eukaryota; kingdom Metazoa; phylum Arthropoda; class Malacostraca; order Decapoda; family Palaemonidae; genus Macrobrachium; species Macrobrachium nipponense. The sequence continues at coordinate 140,231,857 of NC_087202.1, read as the reverse complement.
TTTAGCAAATGACGACAAGCTTGGAGCATGAAACACAAACAACCTTTTTCATCTTTTGAAGTTCACATAGTTTCACTGGAGACAAAGCATTCTAAGAAATGATACAATCATCGACCGAGTTATCACATTCACTTAGAGAGAGCATCAGGGCGCATTCTGAGTTATCAACGCTGGTTTTCTATCGGAAGCGTAGACCCTTTATAGATCTTCCTGTCAACATAAATAGAAGGGCGTCTGTTTACGCCTGTTTATAACTGACGTCTGCAGTTTTGGTCTGTCACTTAGATTTAGGTCATATCCCACTTTATCCTTGACATTTCTTATAAGAGAGAGAGATGTGCGCTTTCCTCTTCTACGTCTATGTCAAAGGTACTGACGTATGATCTATTTCTCCTTCACTGAACAACAGCACAAATATGCAGGAGGATGTCGTGCAACTGGAACTTCAGAAGTCAAGTGGAAATGCAATGCTTCACTACCCTAATAATATTCTTCTTCTTCTATTGTAATAATTTATCTATTCATCAATTAAATTTTATTATTTGTGATAAGTGGGATCTCTTCTTTCTGTATTTCACTCTACTTCCTCTTACTTCTTCCTCTTTTTTCTGTTTTTCCCTTTCCTTCCTCTTACTTCTTCCTAATGGACACCATATTCTCTGGAAGCTTCAATGACAAGTCAATGGCCAGTGCGGGGTCGTTCCATATGAATACGTTTCATCTACTGATTAATAATGATTATAATAATCTAGTTTTCTATTCCATTGAGTGGTCTGGCGATTCGAAATAGGCGATGAGTCACTTATATAGCAATAAAATATATTCACGTAGTTGATTAAAAGCTTTCCTTCATTACAACCCCATTCAGGACATCATAGAATAAAAATTATATCGGAAATCAAACGCTCCACACAATAAAAATAAAACAATTTTATTCATACGGCTCACCAACAATTGAATTTAATTATGTGGGTGTTATCTGGCTTCGTATCCGCCAGGGTCCTTGGATTGAAAATATATCTGTTGCCTTTTTCCCTCACCTTCAGTGTCTGAGTCTCGAACCTGGAGAGGAGAATTCCACACACTCTTGAACTATAAGTATTTGGTTAAAAATCTTCCTTCCCGATGTTTACCAAAACCATGCATTGTTTAGCATAAGACAACACCAAGCGGCACATGTGGTCACATTTCACACTATTTCCTCTTTTTGTGAGGATCTTCCCTTCATCTCCAATACACATCAGCCTTGAATCTATCTTTTAGGGGCAGCGACTGGTAAAGGGAGTTATAAGGAGTTACATGGATTACGATGTCTCAAAGACTTGTTAGCCCATTCGAGGAGACATCGTGTGCTCACTTATCTCCAAGAGCAGGTTTTACTGTTCATTCAGTGTCCTAATGATTCTGTCTAGCTTTCTTTTAGACTCTTCCACGCTGTTGCTGTTTACGACTTCTGGTGGCAGTTTATCCTATGTGTTACTTATCTTTTATGTAAGAAGTTCCCACAATGGGATGTGTTGTATATCTTCAGTTCTAGTTTCCATCCTTTAGTTCTTGTCAGGTTTTCGGTTAACGTAAATAGGTTACCGTCTACTTTTGTTATGCCTTTCAGTATTTTGAGAAGTGGTTGATTGGTTGTTATTGGTTAATATTTTCCCTCCCTTATGGGGGAAGTTATCTTTCCTCTGTCTAAGATGCTGGATTAAAAAAGATCGCCAATTAATCTCTTTACCTTTTGTCTTCTGAAGGTATTTGAAGATAAAAGGCCCATAAAACTATTTGAACGTTGCAACCATATATTTCGTGCTCCTGATTAGGTCACTGGTAATTTAGTCAGAAAACAAAACATTTTCTTTTAGGAACAAAGACGCATACACAAACGGACAGTGCAATATTAGCAAAATCTCGAAGGCTACATTAAGGTATTAAGAGCGGTCAAGTTAATAAAAAAACCAATACACTTTGTATCACTAACGACATGCAATTTACAAAAGTGTTCCGATAATGAGTCAGAAACGAACATAAGATATAAATATAGTGTGCATGAGAAAAAAAATCAATGAATAAAAACATGTGGGACTAATTAATTATTACTTAATTCAGGGACTAGTTAATTAGTACTTAATTCATCCCTTTCAAGGTCCTTCATAAACATTTTACAAATATAGGAGTCTAAATGGTACAATCCCGGAATAAGATTTAGGTTTTTATTATTAGTAATTTGTATAATTGCTGATTCCGGTAAAAAAATTTCTTGAAACATAATCATTAGATCTAGCGGTTACAAATCCCTACATCGAATTTTGTAAATGATGTTATTTATTACCAGACTATTCTTAATTAGCATAACTTTAAGTGTGAAAGGAGAGGTTATGAGGGGTTACCCATAGCCATACCAAATATTTGTTGGCAATATTCTCCATTAAAAGGAAATCCGCAATCACAAATGTACAACTTAATCAGTGAAATTATGTGACTAATGGACATAGGCAATTCATGCAATATAAGTTCATTACTTTAATATTTTAGCACAGAGTCATTAGAAACTGTTGTATAAGGAACATACATCAAAACTGACAAAAATATCATTAGGGTTAAATACAATGTTATTTAACTTTTCCACAAGATCAAGAGAATTCCGGATGTGTAAATTAGATACAGTTCCAAGTAACGGGGACAACAATTTACTGACATATTTGGATAGTTTATAAGCAATTGATCCTATAGTACTAATAATTGACCGCACAGGGTTGTTTTCCTGATGAGGTTTACCTAGGCCATATAAATAAGGCAATGAGGGCACTTTAAAATTAATTTATACAACAATTCTTTGTTTTCTTTAAGAATTTCCTTCATAGTGATATCTGTTTTATAGTGCTGCTAATAATGAAAAAGAAACCCCTGAAAATGTGCATAGCTTTCCTTACTCTCGTGGATTTGAAACCACAAAATCAATATTTAAATCTTTTAATGTTAATGTTATATCAATACCATTAAAGGTATGCTAAATAAGAAGAGTCCCAATAACAAACAACGTTATAATTTACAAAATTCCTTGTAAGGATTGCCCTTCTTTTTAAACTGGGCAATCATGCAAAGATTTAGATGAATAACTAAAGCAGCATATGTATTCAGTTAGAACAGCCCAGACTTCAAATACACTATTTACCCATGATTATGTTTCAAGAAATTTACTGAATCAGCATTAACAATCACGAATAAAAAAAAACCTAAATCTTAGTCTGGGATTGTACCATTTGGATCTATATATTTGTAAAATGTTTATGAACGGGCCTTAAAATGAATGAATTAACTACTATTAATTAGTTCCACGTTTCTATTATTGTTTTTCTCATGTTTGCTATGTTTATATCTTATGTTCGTTTCTAACTCATTGTCTGAACACTTGTAAATTTCATGTTATTACTAATACAAGGCGTATTGTTTTTCGAATTAACTTGCCTTTCATCTGTGTGTTTGACCGCTCTTAAATCCCTAAAGTAGAATTCGGGATTTTGCTAATTTTGCACTGTCCATTTGTATATGCTTTTTGTTCCTAAAATAAAATGCTTTGTTTACCGACTAAATTACCAGTGACCACATGTGGGTGGGTGCTTTTAAATCTTTAATCTAGCCCACGGGTAGTTTTTCGTTTCTTTAGAGTGACTATGACTCACTGTTTATCCTGTAATGTCCTATTGTATATGCTTTACCTGTAATATTGTTTCTCATTGTTCTTTGACGAGTCTTGCCCTCTAGTTACTAAAAGGGTTTGTTTAGGGGGGGGAGGAGACCGAAAGATCTTCGGCAGTTCTAGATTTTTTATCTTCCCTCCATGGCATTAGCTTTCCTATGTATAATAGTATATATACATATATATATATTATAAATATATATATATATGATATATAGATATATATATAATTTATGTCTAGTATATCTAGATTATCTATATATCTATATATCTATATATATATGTATATATAATAAATATATATATATATATATGATATATATTATATATAGTATAATATATATCTATATATCTATATGATGTATATTATATATATAATATATAGATATTTATATATATAGATATAGAGATATTATAGATAGATAGATAGATATATAGATATATAGATTATATAGATAATAATATATTATTATATATATAGATATATAAATA
>NC_087202.1:140152671-140225171 GCF_015104395.2 Macrobrachium nipponense | reverse complement strand
CGGCTTTAGGAGCATATACTGAAAAATCAATGATTGATATGGCAATAACAAATAACAAAAATGTGGTCAGAGATGTAAAAAGCATCCCCTCCGTGTCATTCGATTCAGATCACAGGCTTCTCTTAATTAAATTAAAGATGACAAAACCCAAACCAACCTTAAAAGCCAAGTGAGAGAAAGATTTATTTTAGAGAATATGAGAGAAGAGGAGTGGCTTAGTTAGATATCAAAACGAAATAAGTAGAGCTAAAACAAATGCAACAGGAGAGCAATGACCCAAATGAAAAATGGAGACACTTTAGAATGGCTGTAGTGGGTGCTGCTAATAATACAGTGCAAAAGAAAAGAGTTCGAGGTAGGAAGAAAAAACAAATGCGCTTGGTGGAGGGCCCCCACACTAAAGGCCGCTGTTGCAAACAAAATGAAACTCTTCAGAAAATGGATGAAAACTTGAATTTGGAAGATCACAATAACTATAAAGAAGCGTCGAGAGAAACGGAAAGAATAAAAGCTCAAACAAAAAGAGAAACATGGGAAAGAATAGGAGAAGATCTGGGGAATGATCTCCAAGGTACCAGAAAAACTCATATATAGCACTGCCCAAACTATAGAAAGGGAAGCCAACCACCCTCTTATGTAATCAAAGACCCTATGGATGGGACAATTTTAACCGAACCCCGAGAAAATTGAATTAGGATGGAAAACATCACTTTGAAACACTACTAAACAACGGAAACAATGACCTGAAGAGCATGTAGAAATTTGATGTGGTTGGGGAGCAGAACCTGACATAACAACACTGGAGTAAAAAATGCTCTCAAGAGGATGAGAAATGGTAAGGCCCCTGGAGTGGATACAATACCTGCAGAGCTCCTTAAAACATGGGGAGGATGGAGTCATCTGGCACTAGAGCAATCGACATACTCTGGAATGGGCAAATGCCACCTGAAGACTGGAGAAGAGATCTAATATGCCCAATCTATAAAAAAAGGTGACAAGACAAATTGCAGCAATTATAGAGGAATATCCCTAATATCACATGCTTTTAAAGTATATGAAAGAATACTTGAAACTAGATTGAGAGGATATGTTGAACCAAAGCTGGGTGAATGGCAAAACGGTTTTTCGACCAGGAAGAGGGACAACTGATATGATTTTCTCCCTCAAGATGATATTTGAGAAGAGCTGGGAATGGGACAGGGATAGATATATTGCTTTTATAGATCTAGAAAAGGCTTTTGATAGAGTACCAAGAATGAAAATATGGGATGCCCTAAAAGACCCTTACTATAGAATCCCTGAGAAACTTATAAGAGCAATTTATAACACCTATCAAAACATCAGATCCAGAGTAAAAAACAAATCAAGAGAATGAAGACTGGTTTGAAATAAAATCAGGAGTAAGACAGGGCAGCGTCCTTTCGCCACTTCTTTTTATATTGTTCTTAGATAAATGTATGAGGGAACTAGGTGAGGATGAAGCTGCAGATATTGACCATCAACCTATGCATGCAGATGACCATGCAATGATAGCCCTCAGGGCAGAATCTCTCCAAGAAAACGTCAACAACTGGAACGCGATCTTAACAGCTAATGGAATGCGGATCAACAAGAATAAGACAGAGGTCATGCACCTATCACGAACACCAAGTAACGTAGATGTAGAATTAGAAGGTCAGACATTGCAACAGTGTAGAAACTTCAAATACTTGGGAGTAGAGTTTAGTGACCAAAACGATTTCAAAACTGGAAATAACTGCCCGAATACAGAAATTCAGTAACAATCTGTATCTGCTCTACCCACTAATGAAAGACAGAAATATACCTCGCAAAGTGAAAACCATAATGTACCTCTTTATTTTAAGACCAATATTGACTTATGGCCATGAATCATGGACATTAACATCAAGAACTAGAAGCCAACTTCAAGCAACTGAAATGAAAGCCCTAAGACTCTTAAAAGGTGTAACAAGACTAGATAGGCCTACGAAATGAAGACAATTAGAAGAGAACTGGGATGGAGGGGATACTAGATTTTGTGGAGAGAGGACAGCTTAGATGGTTTGGACACACCAAAAGAATGGAGGAGGAACGATATCCTATAAGGTTTTTTGGAAAATGGACACCGGAAGGAAGGAGACCGGTAGGAAGACCAACAATGAGATGGCTACAAAACATAGAGAGAGGAGTAGAGAGGAGAGGCTCCTAGTTTGCGGAAAGTTGATGAGATGAGGCTCTATGATGATCGCCAAGAATGGAGACTGTTCCTGAAGCAGGACGACTGACAGGCCTGGAGGCCTACCTGGCGTCTGGTGAGAAAGGTGAGAATATATATATATATATATATTATGAACTCTCCAATCATCTACTGGTATCGAAAAATACCATAGAAAACGGCATTTTATTGCATATTGGAAATTACAGAGGTATTGGGGAGAGAAAAATAGCGATAAAGAAAGAGAGAGAGAGAGAGAGGGAGGGAAGGGAAAGGGAGGGGGGAAGCGGGTCTTCAATTGTGTAGATTAGTCCTGCTGACTCATGCGACTTTTGCCTTAAAAGTCAGGAGTAAACCCTTAAGAAACACCATTTGACAATGTACTATATTACCAAAAAATTAGCGGGAGGTTGTCATGTACACAGTTTCAAAGTACCATTTTAATCAAATATTAGTTTCAAAACAATTAGTTTCAAACTATGACTCACAATACCTGAATGGATGGCAGTCTTTGAACATAACAGTTTCAACTTCTTATAAAACATCCTGGGTAAAAGTGTAATTGAAAATCAAGGTACTGAATGAAAAATAATCTTCAAAAGATATCGTATTGCCATAGCACCAATCTATAATCTAAATTTTTAAAAAATTTAAAATTCATAATAAAACAAACTAATGCTAGTAATTTCCATGATATGGAGGACCTCAGAATGACCTACATCATGCTTTTATATGATACTGGAAGGCGGACAAACATGGCAGTGATTATGTCAAGGATCTTTCTTTGTTGATGTCCTTTTTATAAAGGCAGGCCAGGGGAGCTATAGTCACTGAATAAAATATAATTTCATTTAAGAGCAAGTGAAGATTCTGACATTCTCGAAAGAGTTGACGATTTATGTGAGTAGAGAAAACGGTTTTCACTTCATATTAAATTATTTCTTGAATATTTTGCAAGATACTGGTATTGCCACAGTATACTATTAACTTAGTCTAATGAATTATTTCTCAAAAGTCCCTTGAATTTTGAAATCGCCAGTGAGAGAGGAATTGAGTGGGGATAATCATCTCCGATGTCAATAGCCTTTAGAAGGGTAAGCTCTACTGCAATCCAATTAGGAGAGGACTGACAATATAGATTAGTTGGGAAGGAGAAGAAACAGAGGGCGAACAAGCAGAAAGGAGTTGACAAGAGGTCATAGTGGTTGAAAAGGTTGATGTGAGAAGATTTTCTGATTATTCTGAAGATGAATGTTTTTCCATGAATGACATATCAATTTGAAAATATATCATGAACTGAACTTCTAATGTTATATATATTAGTTATGAAATAGTCTTGTTAAAAATGGTTGCTGTTTCAGCACTATTAATTTTGTAGAGGGTCTTCTCTATTTTTCTGATGACAGCTTTCCCTCTGTTGCAAGGACTGGCGAGCAACGCACCAAAGGGCATGGTAAATTCGGTTGAGTCATTTTCGGTGTTTATTATTGCTTATACAATGCTCTCTCTCTCTCTCTCTCTCTCTCTCTCTCTCTCTCTCTCTCTCTCTCTCTTCCTCCAACACGACGTTTTGTCCAGATCTACAGGACATTTTCCAGTGATGACTACTGAGGTAATGAACTTCATTGGTGGTTGTTTGAGATTAAGCTGGCCTTATGCCAGCATGGGGTCTTGCTCCTAGAGCAGCCCGTAGGACAAAGTCCTTCTTCTTATACCTGTGTTGTTGTGGCTCTCAAGTACAGTCTGGAGAACCCATGGGACAGGTGAATTTTCATTGGTTTCTGGGAAGGTGACTCATACGGCAAGCGTTCTTGAGTCTTACGGACCTCCTCAGGTGGGGAATATCACTGGGAGCCTCTTCATTGGCTTCTACCTGAGTGCGTCACCCCTGGTATTATTTTCATTGATATGTGCGTTACGTCCGATGTTCAGTCATCTCATGCACGCTGGTATTTTCGTTGGGAGGGAGGGAAAGTGTTCCTCACACACGTCGGTACCAGGAATGCTTCATGAGTGGTGTTGAGGGGAGGCTTAGCTTAAGAATAAAAGTGTTTCTGGGAGGCGGAGACATTGTGGCCTATAGTTGTCTAGGCCACCTTGCACCGTGGAACACGGGTGATGTACACAACTTCTTGTGTTCTAATTTCTGCAAATTAGGTTCTCTTAGTTTCAAATAAGTAAATAGATTGATTCCGCATCGTGTTTACGTAATATTATATTAGCATCTATCGTTTCTTGCGTTGTAAAAAAATATATATCGATTTCACGGTGCTCTTAAAACGGAACTCGTCTGTGCCATGTGATTTCTGCTGTAAATGTTTCCCTGGATTTAATTTCCAATCTGTTATTTAACTACCTTCTCGTAACATTTCATATACTCTGAAAACCTCACGTATGGAAGAACTCTAGATTTGATTTTCACTGAAATCGTTTCGTAAAGCTTTCATGGAATAGGAGCAGTAAAACTTAACATTTTCGTCCTTTCGCAACATATTATCTATACTGTGTTGCGGCTTGGAGAGTACCTCGGATAAACACAGTTAGGGTCATCGTTTCCGTGGTGGCTACCGACTCACTCTGAGGATGAACCCGGAAGGAGTTTCCGATATTTTGTACCTCTGTAATTTCCAACTTTATCTTTATGATTTGTGAAAAAGATGAATACACATATATGTGTGCGTATGTACAATCACACACACACACACACACACACACACACACAACTATATATATATATATATATATATATATATATATATATATATGTGTGTGGTGTGTGTGTGTGTGTGTGTGTGTCGCGTGTTACGCATAATGTGGATAATTGCCTAATGTGAACACTAGTCAGAAAATTGCCTAATGTGTACATTAAGCAATTTTCAATGTTAACATTAGGCCAAACATGCCTGTAGTTCAAATTATGCAGCTCAATTTTCCCTGATGTGAATACGACTGCCTAATCTAAACATATATTCATGGTTTAGTGTAGAAATGGAAATTAATCCAACAGACAACCCAGGGGAGGTTACAAGAGAATGCAACATGGTTAATGTAGAGACAGTTTAAAGAATTCCAATTTATTTGAATAAATACAAACATAATTAATGCAATATCAGTAAAAGAGAAATAAGTCAATAGATCTCAGGGTTCAGTTGAGTCCAATCAGAAATTTTTGCATGATCTACCCGGGTGACAGCACGAGTTACATTTAAATTTTTTTCTTAGGCAGCTGCATAGTCCTGATGTACATTGAGTAGTACATTGACACTTTATATATCCTTGCCCACCAGTAGCTCTTGCTGTTACTGTTCTAATCGATAGGCAGATATCAGGAACCTCTTCAGACTTTATCAGGGGCTGTTTGATTGCACTTAGATCGGCTGCTGTAAATTTTGGTCCAAGAATTCCCTCTCGACAACCTACGGTGTATAGTCTATTGTTCCTTGAGGATGACCACTAACAGATTTTTAGGATCTGTTGGACCACGATCGACATCCTGGACCCTCAGCTGACCAATGGCTAATGGCTTAAGCAGGTGTTTGCCGCGTCTTGTCATCCGTGCTGCTGTCTTAGATTGTCCTAGATTAGCTGAAACACGGATTTTTTGGAAATATGTAGCTACTGTTTCTGCCCCTGTCTCTGCTTCTGCTTTCTGCCCCTGTCTCTGCCTCTGCCCCTGTCTCTGCTTCTGCCCCTGTCTCTGCTTCTGCCTCTGCCCCTGTCTCTGATTCTGCCTCTGCCTCTGCCCCTGTCTCTGCTTCTGCCTCTGCCTCTGCCCCTGTCTGTGCTTCCAGAAATGACTCAAGATCTTCCTCGGTAAATATATTACAAAGAGCTGTACTTGGCAGGATAGATGATCCTAATCCAACCTGCGGATCTCGTCCAAATGTAATTCGAACAACACTCGAGTTACAAGGCTAAATACCCTCGCCTAGTCTGAAAATCCTGCATAAAGTGGATGGATTAAGCAAGTAATTTGCCTATTGTGAACATTGTGCAAACAAATTGCCTAATATGGAGATTAGGCAATTTTCCTGCCTAATGTTCACATTATGCAATTATCCACATTATGCGTAACACACACACACACACACACACACACACACACACACATATATATATATATATATATATATATATATATATATGTGTGTGTGTGTGTGTGTGTGTGGTGTGTGTGTGTGTGTGTGTGTGTATTCATCTTTTTCACAAATTATAAAGATAAAGTTGGGAAATTACAGAGGTACAAATATCGGAAACATCCTTCCAGGTTCATCCACAGATTGAGTCTGTATCCACCAAGGAAAACGATGACACTAGCTGGTTATCCGGACGTACTCTCCGATGTCAATAGCCATTTAGGGAGGGTAAGCTCTACTGCAATCCAATTAGGAGAGGATTGACATTATAGATTAGTTGGGGGAAAGGAGAGGAACAGGAGGGCGAACAAGCAGAAAGGAGTTGACAAGAGGTCATAGTGGTTGAAAATGTTGATGTGAGAAGATTTCTGATTATTCTGAAGATGAATGTTTTCCATGAATGACATATCAGTTTGAAAATATATTACGATTTCAAAATTCAAGGGACTTTTGAGAAATAAATTCATTATACTGAGTTAATAGTAATCCTGTGGCAATACCAGTAACTTGCAAATTATTCAAGAAATAATTTAATATGAGTGAAACCGTTTTCTCTCTACTCACATAAATCGTCAACTCTTTCGAGAATGTCAGAATCTTCACTTGCTCGTAAATGAAATATATTTTTTTCAGTGACTATAGCTCCCCCTGGGCCTTACCTTTATAAAAAAGGACATCAACAAAGAGAGATCTTTGACATAATTACTGCCATGTTGTTCCGCGTTCCAGTATCATATAAAAAAGCATGTTGTAGGTCATTCTCAGGGCCTCCAATATCATGGAAAATTACTAGCATTATTTTGTTTTTGATGATGAATTTTAAATTTTAAAAAATTTAGATATAGATTGGTGCGATGACAATAAGATATCTTTTGAAGATTATTTTCATTCAGTACCTTGATTTTCAATTACACTTTTACCCAGGAGAAGTTTATGAGAAGTTGAAACTGTTATGTTCAAAGACTGCCATCCATTCAGGTACTGTGAGTCATTGTTTGAAACTAATTATTTTCAAACTAATTATTTTATTAAAATGGTACTTTGACACTGTGTACATGACACCTCCCTAATTTTTGGTAATACCGAACATTGTCAAAATGGTGTTTCTAAGGGGTTTACTCCTGACTTTTAAGGCAAAGTCGCATGAGTCAGCAGGACTAATCAACACAATTGAAGACCCGCTTTCCCCCATCCCTTCCCTTCCCTTCCCTTCTCTCTCTCTCTCTCTCTCTCTCTCTTTCTTATTGCTATTTTTTTCTTTCCCAATACCTCTGTAATTTCCAATATGCAATAAAATGCCGTTTCTATGGTATTCTTCGATACCAGCAGATAATTGGAGAGTTCATAATAAAAAGGACAACGAAGCTTGACGTAATGACCATAATACTGGTCTGTTTTCCCAACGTTTTTGTTAATAGTATCCTTGGCTTGTCAGGCCTGGTTTTAGGGAGGGGGAAGGGGGAGGAAGGTAGGTAGGGATGGATGGCATGAGTATGAGGGTAAAGGGTGTTCGAATACATAGGTTGGCGATGCTTGGCAGCCCATGTAAGTCATGAGTAAACGCCTTAACTAACAGTATCAAAGTACCATTTCGATCAAATAATTAGTTTGAAAGATATTTGAGAAAAACAATGACCCGCTGCCCTGAAATGGAAAAGTAATCTCTTATCAATAAAAAAAAGACCTTTTTCAATAATATTTTATATATATATATATATATATATATATATATATATATATATATATATATATATAGAAAATCCTCAGGACCAGGAGGATTGATAATAATCCCTTCGTCTCCAGCTGGTTAGTTAACCTGGTTTCCTAAACGAGATTTGATGCGACAGCCGCCCACAGATTCAGTCTATTGAGCCGAGGAAAAGCGAAACAAGATTTTACCTGTTCCTTGGATTCCTTTCCATCTTGTAACTCCATTTTGAGAAAAACCTTTCATGTTACAAGGGAAGTAGGGAAACGAAAACTGAAATAAAGAGAAAATTAAGACACAAAGTAATGAAGCAAGAATAGGTACATATGATAATGATAATAAAATTAGGACACTGATTTATCATCATTAATTCATCTTTTCTTTATAATACATCACACGAGAACTGTGTCGCCTGTTTTGGTTGATTCAGCGATGAATTATAAATGACGGTGAATTCCACGGATGCCAAATGGAGAGTAGCTCTTCATACTATTTTGACATCATACTTCCTTCCTAATCATTATCTCGACCTAATAATGAACTTGATGATGGGCTGACGTAAAACTGACGAAGAACTATTCAATTCTAGGTCTTGGAGCTTAAGAATGAGAGTATGAAACTTGCTCGTAATAGTTGATTTTGAGAATTGTAATTTTCACTCAAATGAAATATGTATAATACTTTTTTTATGAAAAGTTTTTTCCTAATAAGTTCGGTCTCTGTAAGGGGGTAGTACTGTCCAGTGGACCACGTGTGGTGCACTGTAGGCATTATTATATATATATATATATATATATATATATATATATATATATATATATATATATATATATATATATATATATATTTTACTTAACAAGAAGAGATCCTCCCCGGACTCTCGGTCAACATCTGCTACCAAGAAGTATGCAAAAGACATTTTAGATTAATTGCAATGAAAGTCGAAGGCTCTGCGCCCTGTCTGGAAGCAAGACAAGTTTAAAAACAACGTGTGATCCGATTTGCAGCTTACTCGTGACGCGTGCAGAATTTTTATTCTAAATTTTAACGTGAAGTGGTTTTTGTAAATACTACTCATACTTATGTAACTACTAACTACTAACAACAAGGCTCAATTACAAAAAGGACGCAAATTGAACACGTTCATATATCTCAGTTATAATTGGAAAGGACAAAATAATCGAATCGAATTATGTATATATATATATATATATATATATATATATATATATTATACATATATATACTACATATATATATATATATATATATATATATATATATATATATATATATATATATATATATATATAATATGGAAAGGGAAGTGGGAGGAATGAGGACACACACACAGACCCAGGCAGAAAGGCAGCCAAGAAATTAATATAATAGATAGATGGGAAAAGGGAAAACGGGAGAAGAACTGAAGAATTTCCACATCACAAGAACAAGCAACTGTTGAGAAAGCTCTCTGGTTTGCGATAAAGAACGGCAAACGATTAAATGAACCGAATTTATGCAAGGGTTTCGAAATACGAGATATTTTGAATGGGAAAATAATAGATTAGGAGAGCAAAAGTTGTCACTGTAAGAAGCATCCGAAGACTACTTGTCATTCTTCTTCTTCTCTTCTTCTTCTCCTCCTCCTTCTTCTTCTTCTTCTTCTTCTTCTTCTTCTTCTTCTTCTTCTTCCGAAAGATGAAAAAAATGTAGCTTAAGTTTTTAATTGCTCGGATGATAAAATATATTAAAATTCTCATCAGTGTAGCTGTAATTGAGTTTGTCAAAACTCAGGTAAAAGAAAGAAAATACAAGAAATACGTCACAGACACTCTTGATCAGCATGATAATTCACTTCTTCTTCTTATTATTCCGATTAATTTTGTTACGAATCTGCTAACTTTTCTTATTTTGTACTCGATTCTCTTCACTTTTTTATGACTCGAATCTTCCACGAATATTGGTCAGAAACTGGACAATGTTTATTTTGGCAAAGAAAATATAAAAAAGCACCAGATATCTGTGTGTATATATTTAGATAAATATTATTAAATATATTATTATTATTATTATTATTATTATTATTATTATTATTATTATTTTTTTTTTTTTTTTTTATTTTATTTTTTTTTTTTTTTGGCTCTATCACAGTCCTCCAATTCGATGGGTGGTATGTTATAGTGTGGGGTTCCGGGTTGCATCCTGCCTCCTTAGGAGTCCATCACTTTTCTTACTATGTGTGCCGTTTCTAGGATCACACTCTTCTGCATGAGTCCTGGAGCTACTTCAGCCTCTAGTTTTTCTAGATTCCTTTTCAGGGATCTTGGGATCGTTGCCTAGTGCTCCTATGATTATGGGTACGATTTCCACTGGCATATCCCATATCCTTCTTATTTCTATTTTCAGATCTGATACTTATCCATTTTTTCCCTCTCTTTCTCTTCAACTCTGTGTCCCATGGTATTGCGACATCAATGAGTGATACTTTCTTCTTGACTTTGTCAATCAACGTCACGTCTGGTCTGTTTTGCACGTATCACCCTATCCGTTCTGATACCATAGTCCCAGAGGATCTTTGCCTGATCGTTTTCTATTCACTCCTTTCTGGTTGGTGCTCCGTTACCACTTATTACTGCACGGTAGCTGATGTTTCTTGCACAGGCTCCAGTGGAGGGCTTTTGCCACTGAATCATGCCTCTTTTTGTACTGGTTCTGTGCAAGCGCCGCGGGCATCACTTGCTATGTGGTTTATGGTTTCATTTTTCGTATTGCACTTCCTACATATGGGAGAGATGTTATTTCCGTCTATCGTTCTTTGAACATATCTGTATCTAGGTCTTAGGGCCTGATCTTGTGCCGCTGTTATCATTCCTTCAGTTTCCTTCTTTAGCTCTCCCCTCTGTAACCATTGCCAACTGTCATCGCTGGCTAGTTTCTTTAGTCTGTCTCATGTATTGTCCGTGCATTTGGTTTGTTTGCCAGTCCTCTGTCTGTCTGTCTTTCTCCTGTCCTCTGTATATTTCTGGGTCTTCGTCTACTTTTATTAGTCCTTCTTCCCATGCACTATCTTTAGCCAACTCGTCTTCACTGGCTTTCAGATATTGCCCCAGTGCTCTGTTTTCGATGTTGACGCAGTCCTCTATACTTAGTAGTCCTCTCCCTCCTCCCTTTCGTGTTATGTATAGTCTGTCCGTATTTGCTCTTGGGTGTAGTGCTTTGTGTATTGTTCATATGTTTCCTGGTTTTCTGATCTATGCTGCGGAGTTCTGCCTTCGTCCATTCCACTTATTCCTGCGCTGTATCTGATTACTGGGCACTGCCCATGTGTTTATTTTTGGCTTTTATCATATTTCCGGCGTTGAGTTTTGACTTGAGTACGCCTGAGACTCTGCATATATTCTTTCCTGATCGTGTCCTCATCTCTTGGTGTTTTATATCCCCTCCTTCCATTATTCCCAGGTAATTTGTATCCTGTCTCATCTATGTGTTTGATGTTGCTCCCATCTGGTAGCTTTATCCCTTCAGTTCTCGTTACTTTGCCTTTTTGTATGTTGACTAAGGCACATTTTTCTATTCCAAACTCCATCCTGATGTCCCCAGATACAATCCTTACAGTCTGGATTAGGGTATCTATTTCCTTGATGTTCTTACCATACAGCTTGATGTCGTCCATGAACATCAGATGGTTGATTCTGTTACTCTTTTCTTGAGTTGGTACCCGGCATCCATCTTCTGTTGTACTTTTGTCATGGGAATCATGGCTACTACGAAGAGTAGTGGGGACAGTGAGTCGCCCTGGAAGATCCTCTCCTGATATTTAACCTCTGCTAGTCTTATTCCAGAGCTTGTAAAGTATTGTATTCCAGTTGCGCATTGTAGTTTTGAGGAAGCTGATGGTGTTTTCCTCTGCCCCATATATTTTCAGGCCATTCTATTAGCCATGTGTGTGGTATCCATGTTCCGAAGGCTTTTCCTTAATAGTTCTATTCCATGTCATGCTTAGGTTGGTTTTCCTTCTCCTACTGTTCTTCATTACCATTTTGTCTATCAGGAGCTGGTCTTTCGTGCCCCTACACTTCCTTCTGCAGCCTTTCTGTTGGTGGGGATGGTGTTTTGTCTCCTCTAGGTAGTTGTATAGCCTTTCACTGATGATACCTGTTAGTAACTTCCACATTATTGGTAGGCAGGTGATAGGCCTGTAGTTTTTACTGGCTATATTTCCCTTACTCTTGTCTTTTTGTACTAAGGATGTTCTTCCTGTGGTCATCCATTTGGGTGCTTGGTGATTTGAGATACAATGCTGGAGTTGTTCTGCTATTCGTGGGTGTATGGGCCTTGAAGTTTTTGAGCCAGTATCCATGGACTTCATCGGGACCTGGGGCTTTCCAGTTTGGCATTTTCTTTTAGTTGGTGTCTGACTGTGTCTGTCGTGATCTCTGTGAATCTTTGTTTTATTCTCCCTGTTTCTTCTTCCTTGACTTCCTGGAGCCATGTTGCATGTTTGTTGTGTGATACCGGATTGCTCCATATGTTTTTCCCAGAGTCTCTTACTTGGTTCGGCTTCAGGAATTTCTGGTGGTTGTCTTCCCCTCTTAGTTGGCTGTATATCTTTTCTGGTTGGTTCCGAATAGTTTGTTCTGTTGGTATCCCTTATTCCTGTTCATGTACCGTTGGATCTTAGGTGCTTTGGCCCTTAAGAACCCTCTGTTTTAACATCTTCTATTGTGTTTTGTTTAGTCCCCTCTCTTGTACTTTGTATTTCTCGTTGAGTTTCCTCCCTTGTTTTCTTGCTTCTTAGCCTTCTTTCTGCCATCTCTTTCAGTTTACTCAAGTCAGATCTCATCGGCATGATTTGCTTTTCCAGGCGCCTTTTCCAAGGAGTTTGTTGCTGTTTTGGTTTCTTGGTTGGTTTGGTTGTGCTGGTGGTGTTGGGTGTTTCGAATCCCCATCAGTTCTGCTACTAATCTTGCTCCTGCATATGTCAAGTTATTTGTTTCTGTGATACTGGTGGTGTGTATTATGCCCATTATTTCATTAACCTCACTTGTTTTCTCCCTTAATTTCTTGGTGTTGTAGGCTTTCATGGAGGGGATATTTGTTCTCTCTGTATCTGGGCTCCATCCATCCATTGTCTAATCTTTTCTACCCATTCCGTCCTCTCTGTTACTTCGTCGGTGTTTCTTCGTGTGTCGTTTGTTTGATACTTCATCCTCCCTGTCGTCTTCTTTGGCATCGTCTCTCAGTTCGTCTTCGTGTAATTCGTTGTCGTGTGACTTTCCCTTTCCAGTTCTTCTCTTTCTGTTGGGGAGAGCCAGTTCTTTTTCTTTATGTTCCTTACTTGGTCTGCCAGCCTCTGCTGTTTGGGGGGTGTTATTCCTCTCATTCCAGATGTTGACCAATCTTCTTCTATATCCTCTCTCCGTAGGGTTGCTTCTGATGAAGCATCTCCATATTTCCTTATTTTCTTCTCTTGTCCATTTCTTACCTTTTTGCCTCTGTAGCTCCAATCTCAGGCTGTTGATTACTGTCGTTGTGGTGATCAGTTGCTGGATGACGACCTCCAAGTACCTGACCGTCTTCCCCTTCAATTGGGTTGAATACCTGGTTGCCGGACGAAGCTCCTCTGTTGCCAGAGGTTCCATTTACGTCGTTGTCGTTTATTTCCTTCATTTCTTTTCCATCATTGCTGAGATTTTACTATTTAACCATAGCTGGACCCTACCCCATCAGGGATAGGTACTCATTTACAGCTGAGTAGACTGAGGAAATTATGGTAAAGATCCTTTCCCAAGGAATCAACGCCGAGGAGAGCGGTCACCCATCCAACGACTGACCAGCCCCAATGTTGCTTAACTTGACTTAAGTCTATATTGTCGACCTAACCCACTCCTCCCCAACGGCGCCACTTATTATTATTATTATTATTATTATTATTATTATTATTATTATTATTATTATTATTATTTATTATTTATTTATTTATTATTGTTATTTATTATTTATTATTATTATTTATTATTATTTATTATTATTTATTATTATTTATTATCATTTATTATTATTATTATTTACTAATATTTATTATTATTATTTATTATTATTATTATTATTATTATTATTATTATTATTATTATTATTATTATTATTATTATTATTTATTATTTATTATTTATTTATTTATTATTATATTTATTTTTATTATTAGTATATTATTATTATTATTGCCCAACAACCTAACCAGGCTGGTACCTACTTTGTCTGGACCATTGTAGCTGTATCTGCCTCCCGAGAGCTCAAACGTAATTCCAGGCGAGTACGGTCTAATCTCCAGAGCAAACTGTTCTCCAAAATCGTACCGAAAGAAACTAATGTATGCCTCCATACCATATATATACAATAGCAAATTTTCACAACACCTAACTAGAATCATAGAAAGTGAAATTTCCCCTGTCTTAAATATTAAAAACTTATATCTAACAACCCATGCATAGGCTCTTTTTTTCTGCTTCAAAGATCGTCTGCAGCAGTTCATGCGATCCAGCGTGGTATACAAATTTACGTGCCCGGGATGTCCCGGAATTTACGTTGGATCGACTAGGAGGCTGCTGCAGATGAGATACTGCAGTCACATGGCTTTAGTTTCAGGACCGGTCAAAATTAAGTAGGCCTGAACACTCAAACATAAAAACCACGCAATCAATTGCAAGATAGAGGTGAAGAAACAACACTTCTCTATTTTAGGCTCGGTTAAAGACTCTGATTACATAACCACTCTAGAGTCATTATATATTAAACGTCTTGTTCTCTCGTTGAATAGTGGAGTTTCATCTTCTCCGCTTTATCTGGCATAGTCAACGTTTTAACTTCTTGCCCAAGTCTAGTCATTCTACCTCCTTCCTTCTCAACTAACGGTTGGTTGCGCCTTGGTATTTGTTTTTTATTTGTACTTTTTACTTCTTAGTTTTTACTTGTCAATTTTTAGTCCTTTATGTCAATTTTAAGTTAATTTTAGTCTTTTTGTACTATATTAAGAATCCTGCTATTATTGAATGCTAATCTGAATGTGTTTTTTTTTATCTCAACAGACTGAAGATGCACATTGTATATGCGAAACGTCTCTAATAAATTATTCTTCTGATGTGGTTGTCTGCGATTTCCTGAATGGATATATATATATATATATATATATATATATATATATATATATATATATATATATATATGTATATATATATATATATATATATATATATATATATAGATATATATATGTATGTATGTATGTATGTATGTATGTATGTATGTATGTATGTATGTATGTATGTATGTATGTATGTATGTATGTATGTATGTAATGTATGTATGTATATAATATATATAATATATATATATACGATGTTAGGTCAAGGGCAGGAACACGAAGAGATTCTTACATTATGCTTAATCCTACGTTTCGTGACTACATCGCCACATCTTCAGGGATTTTTCTTCAAAATAAAGTATATGTTAACATAAAATAAGAGCTGATTACAAGATCCAATAGTTGAAAAGTTTAAACAGTTTAATGGTAAAATTACAACTCTCACGCTTAAATTACAAGCACACATGACTAAAACTGACCAGGAGTACCAAACAACTTACAAATGACGAGAAGAACAGTTTGAAAATTTTCAGCTGAATTATACACATACCATAAAAATAACAACAAATACAATAAAAAGTAAAAGTCATATATACATAAAACCACAGCCAAAAACAGCTCAACACTTAACCAATCTTTCAGCATCAAAGATGAAAAACCACTAAAAACGTAAACAAAGTCAAGAAGCACAAGGAATGACAGAATAATTAGGCTAAAAACAATGGGACAGCAGAGGAATGGTTGTTTAAGGTTGGAACTTGTAGTTTTGATGTTCAGAGTTTCCAAAATCAACAGTTCGTTGAGTTCCCTTGTTTGGCCAATAATTTTAAAAATTTGCATTTGATTATAGCTTTACAGTAATAGTGTGCTTTCTTTTATGAGATGTTTCCTGAGTTAGATAGCTAACACCCAGTTCTATAACTAACGCCCCGATGGGAATCGTCCCTGACCCTGAGAAAGACGCCGGGTAGATCCCACATATTTTCCCAAATTACATCTGGGACAGTGTATTCATAAACGGCACCCGACGTCATCAAAGGGCAGAGCCGATCTTTAAACTTGAAGAGCGAGCCAATGGTCTTGGGATTCTTAGGAATAAGCTTTAGATTTTACGGCTCCAAAATGTCTGTGTACAATCTTGGTGAACTCTTTTCGAAAATTGTCGTTTAATAGATAAGGGAAACTGGCATAAAGAGGAAGCTTGGTGACCTTAAAACATATTAAGTAGTTTATTCAAAATTCTATAAAAGATCTTAGAAGGGAAAGCAATGATTAAAGAAGTACTGGAGGAGAAAGTTATTTCGTTGTGGAAGGGAGACTAGGTAGAGGTAAGAGGCCAGAGCACGATAGAGTAAGGTAGGATATCGAGTTAAGTTTAAAATTGAGAAAACAGAAACTGTAAAAGTTGGAACGCCGAGGCCAGGAAATGTTTTCTTTCTAAAAAATTGAAGTACTATAACAATCATTTTCCTTGGAGACCAAAATATCAAGGACGACTAATTTTGAATTATGTTTTTTTCCATTGTAAAATTAATATTTGTATGGTAATTATTAGCAAAAATCTAGGAACCTGTCAGCATCGAATTCATGCTTGAACAAGATAAAAGTGTCGTCCACGTAGCGCGAGTAAAACAGAGGGCGGAAGGCCAGGGAGCATTCGTCCAAAATGCGGTCCTCCAGGGACAAACATGGATATGTTCGCTGTCCATTAAAAACAAATGCCGTGTCCAGCACGGCCAATTCTCTAAGAGCTTTAAAATTCGAATAAACCAAAATTACAGTAAACAGACTCAGGTTTGGGGAATAGCTCATCAAGAATAATGTTTATGGTCTCTCTTACAGGTACGTTTGTAAATAGTGACTCGACATCAAAACTAGTCATGAATAAGTCAGAGCCAGGGGTTGGGGTAAAATATGTTCTTTAAATTGTGTGTGTATATATATATATATATATATATATATATATATATATATATATATATATATATATATGTGTGTGTGTGTGTGTGTGTGTGTATACGTATATATATATATATATATATATATATATATATATATATATAATATATATATATATATATATATATATATATATATATATATATATACGTGTTATATATATATATATATATATATATATATATATATATATATATATATATATATATATATATATATGTATATATATATATATATATATATATATATATATATATATATATATATATGTATATATACATATATATATATATATATTATATATATATATATATATATATTATACATATATATATATATATAATATATATATATATATATATATATATATATATATATATATATATATATATATATATTAAATATATATATATATAGTATATATATGTATATATATATATATATATATATATATATATATATATATATATATACACTTGCATGCATATATGTGTCCACCCTCATAGAAAACTTAATGTTGGATTGAGAAATGGGTCACAAATCACATGTTTCGAATCTATGGATAAACATGCAAATTTAAAATGTCAACAAATCAAGGAGAGGGTCACCCGAAAACACAAAAATATTAATAAAAAAAAGTATTTTACTTAGAAACCTAATATTCACAGGGTATAATTATATTATCATTACCAAGTTCATGTTAGCACACGAACGCAATATGTATGTCCGTTGTCCGTCTGTCAGTCCGTCTTTTTGTCCGTTGTCATATGCGCATTGCGGTCTTATTTTTTATCTTAGATTCACCTGCTTTTGCATGTAAATACTCAAATGTCATACAAACAACGTGTAGTTTAGTTCTTCCTAAATTCTCAAACAGATCAAGATATAGATAGATAAATAGATCGGTAGCAGTGACGTCACGCCAATATCCCCTTTTTTCAATAAAATTCCCTCTAGCGATATTATTTATCATTCTATAAAAAAAAAAATCACTACACAAGAAAGGCATAAAAAATATGCGTTAACAGGAGTAATTTCAAGATGTTCCAGTAATTATTAGAATTTTAGCAAATATTTGAAACCGCAAAACATTTGTTTTGAGTAATCACACTTCAAAGTTTTCAGTAATATGCTTGAACTCTTTAGTACAACATACTATGGTTATTGACTTATGATTGGTATAATTTTTACATACGACATTTCAAACACTTATATATCGATATTAGACTCTTTGTTTCATGTAATGTTTAATAGAAATTATCACTATTTACTTCTTACTTTGGTATCTTGTTGAATGTTAATGTCGTCAGCAATTATGTTTCTCTCTCTCCCTTTCTCTCCCCCTCGCTCTCTCTTTTACGACTTTTTATCTGCCTTTTAGCCTCACTGCTGAGGTGTCATGACAAAGTCAATTCATTGAAAAGGTTTTTTTTTGTTTTCTTTCTTTCCTTTTATCAGCTGGGGGGCACCTTCCCTCTTCTCATTGACATTGCTTACCAAAGAATTGCGTCTGTTGGTGTATTGCTGTTTGGTCACGTGTGGCTGTTGGTATTCTCACATCCTTAGCTGGGTGTACAGTTGCCAGATATCACTAGATTGTAAGGCGTAAAACGAAACTAAAATACCGAAAGTACCGCGTAAGGTTTATTTCTCGCCCTCGACCCTAAATAGGTTACAGCCATTCCCTTTAAAGCCGCGTGTGACACGGGAAAAAGCCCTGCGAATGTTTTTAAATGAACTTCGCACTGTGTTTTTGGATAGGTATAGAATATAAATCCATGAAAAACTCAAATTCGATTTTTTTTTTTAACTAATGGCTTCCTAGATGGTGACCCTGGCCTTAATCGGCAAGTCCTGTAAGTTACAAGTCTACTCTACAAAGCAACGAGCAACATTCACAGTATATAAAAGATTTCAGGTAGGACAGTTGCATGCATGGATGGGAAATACTTTCGTTTGATAATAATTCATAACTCCTAATTACAAACATGAATGCCACTTCCACCTCATCCTCTTCCGCTTCTTGGAATGACCTCGTGCAATGTACCTAATACCCGGGTGTATAGTTCCCATTTGCAGTCGCGCAGAGGATGCACATTGATGAATGGAATTTGCAAAATAATTATTCACCAGCTCCGTTTGCAAGGCGTGCATGCAAATGTCGCTTAATAGCTTGGTCGTATCCAAGAACAAAGAAGCGCTCTTCCCACTCACTTGAGATTAAAGTGGGGCCTTTATCCCGTCTGAGCATAACCATCCAGTTGGAAAATATATGTCAAAAAAGATGTCCTCTGGATGGGGGAAAAATGTCTTTTTAATGAAACTTAAACTTAAAATTAACTTTTATAAAATCTTATGCAAATTGGTGTTTGTTAGTTTCGAGTGAAAATAAATATCCACTGACAGATGATTTAAGAACGTAGGTTGAAAATGTGCCTCAGGACAGAAAGATCAACCCATTTCATCATATGTAGGCACGTATGTATCTATATGATCAACATACCAAAAGGAATCG
The DNA here is from genome assembly GCF_015104395.2 of Macrobrachium nipponense. NCBI lineage: Eukaryota > Metazoa > Arthropoda > Malacostraca > Decapoda > Palaemonidae > Macrobrachium > Macrobrachium nipponense. The sequence continues at coordinate 140,205,497 of NC_087202.1, read as the reverse complement.
GGTATACATTTTATCAAGCGCAGCCTCTGAAACTCCCGCTGAAATAACGGCCAGATAATCACACATAAAATAGCATCATTAATGTAAGGAGGAATTCACAAAGGTCGACAAGTATGGGACTTGAATCCTCTTAGGGCCACAATCCTCCTTTGTAAAGTGTTTCGAGTTTTTGAAGGTTTAATCACATACAAGTTTGTAGGGCTCACTGTATTCGTATTGAGGGGCTCAGACATTATCCAGATTATTATCACTGAATACTGATATCCGAAGATCAAGTGACTAAGCTCTCTGGAATTACGGTTCTATATTCGTTTGAATAATTTGTATATCGTTACTTTACCTTAACATTGTTAAGTGACTCCCTATCCATAGGTAACAGAAGTGTCAGATTGCTTATTTTGTAGCACTTGCGCAATAATAATAATAATAATAAATAATAATAATAATAATAATAATAATAATAACAAAAATCCCCTCCATGAAAGCCTACAACAACAAGAAATTAAGGGAGAAAACAAGTGAGGTCAATGAAATAATGGGCCTAATACACACCACCAGTATCACAGAAACAAATAACTTGACATATGCAGGAGCAAGATTAGTAGCAGAACTGATGGGGTATTCGAACAACCAACCACCACCGTCACAACCAACCCAACAGAAACCAAAACAGCAACCTCCTTGGAAAAGGCGCCTGGAAAAGCAAATCATGGTGATGAGATCTGACTTGAGTAAACTGAAAAGAGATGGCAGAAAAAAGGCTAAGAAGCAAGAAAACAAGGGAGGAACTCAACGAGAAATACAAAGTACAAGAGAGGGGACTAAACAACACAATAGAAGATGTAAAAAACAGGAGGCTTAAGGCCAAAGCACACAAGATCCAACGGTACGTGAACAGGAATAAGGGATACCAACAGAACAAACTATTCGGAACCAACCAGAAAAGACTATACAGCCAACTAAGAGGGGAAGACAACCACCCAGAAATTCCTGAAGCCGAACCAAGTAAGAGACTCTGGGAAAACATATGGAGCAATCCGGTATCACACAACAAACATGCAACATGGCTCCAGGAAGTCAAGGAAGAAGAAACAGGGAGAAATAAAACAAAGATTCCCAGACATCACGACAGACACAGTCAGACACCAACTAAAGAAAATGCCAAACTGGAAAGCCCCAGGTCCGATGAAGTCCATGGATACTGGCTCAAAAACTTCAAGGCCCTACACCCACGAATAGCAGAACAACTCCAGCATTGTATCTCAAAATCACCAAGCACCCAAATGGATGACCACAGGAAGAACATCCTTAGTACAAAAAGACAAGAGTAAGGGAAATATAGCAGTAACTACAGGCCTATCACCTGCCTACCAATAATGTGGAAAGTTACTAACAGGTATCATCAGTGAAAGGCTATATAACTACCTAGGAGACAAACACCATCCCCCACCAACAGAAAAACGGCTGCAGAAGGAAGTGTAGGGGCACAAAAGACCAGCTCCTGATAGACAAAATGGTAATGAAGAACAGTAGGAGAAGGAAAAACCAACCTAAGCATGGCATGGATAGACTATAAGAAAGCCTTCGACATGATACCACACACATGGCTAATAGAATGCCTGAAAATATATGGGGCAGAGGAAAATACCATCAGCTTCCTCAAAAAAAATACAATGCGCAACTGGAATACAATACTTACAAGCTCTGGAATAAGACTAGCAGAGGTTAATATCAGGAGAGGATCTTCCAGGGCGACTCACTGTCCCCACTACTTTCCTTCGTAAGAGCCATGATTCCCATAACAAAAGTACTACAGAAGATGGATGCCGGGTACCAACTCAAGAAAGAAAGAGGCAACAAAATCAACCATCTGATGTTCATGGACGACATCAAGCTGTATGGTAAGAGCATCAAGGAAATAGATACCCTAATCCAGACTGTAAGGATTGTATCTGGGACATCAGGATGGAGCTTGGAATAGAAAAATGCGCCTTAGTCAACATACAAAAAGGCAAAGTAACGAGAACTGAAGGGATAAAGAACTACCAGAGGTGGGAGCAACATCAAACACATAGATGAGACAGGATACAAATACCTGGGAATAATGGAAGGAGGAGATATAAAACACCAAGAGCTGAAGGACACGATCAGGAAAAGAATATATGCAGAGACTCAAGGCGATACTCAAGTCAAAACTCAACGCCGGAAATATGATAAAAGCCATAAACACATGGCAGTGCCAGTAGTCAGATACAGCGCAGGAATAGTGGAATGGACGAAGGCAGAACTCCGCAGCCATAGATCATAAAACCAGGAAAACAAATGGACAATGCACAAAGCACTACACCAAGAGCAAATACGGACAGACTATACATAACACGAAAGGAAGGAGGGAGAGGACTACTAAGTATAGAGGACTGTGTCAACATCGAAAAACAGAGCACTGGGGCAATATCTGAAAACCAGTGAAGACGAGTGGCTAAAGAGTGCATGGGAAGAAGGACTAATAAAGGTAGACGAAGACCCAGAAATATACAGAGACAGGAGAAAGACAGAAAGAACAGAGGACGCACAGCAAACCAATGCACGGACAATACATGAGACAGACTAAAGAACTAGCCAGCGATGACAATTGGCAATGGCTACAGAGGGGAGAGCTAAAGAAGGAAACTGAAGGAATGATAACAGCGGCACAAGATCAGGCCCTAAGAACCAGATATGTTCAAAGTATGATAGAACGGAAATAACATCTCTCCCATATGTAGAAGTTGCAATACGAAAAATGAAACCATAAACCCACCCATAGCAAGTGGAATGCTCGGCACTTGCACAGAACCAGTACAAAAAGAGGCATGATTCAGTGGCAAAAGCCCTCCACTGGAGCCTGTGCAAGAAACATCAGCTACCTTGCAGTAATAGTGGGGGTACGAGCACCAACCTGAAGGAGTGATAGAAAACGATCAGCAAAGATCCTCTGGGACTAGGTATCAGAACGGATAGGGTGATACGTGCAAAACAGACCAGACGTGACGTTGATTGACAAAGTCAAGAAGAAAATATCACTCATTGATGTCGCAATACCATGGGACACCAGAGTTGAAGAGGAAAGAGAGGGAAAAAAAAAATGGATAAGTATCAGATCTGAAAATAGAAATAAGAAGGATATGGGATATGCCAGTGGAAATCGTACCCATAATCATAGGAGCACTAGGCACGATCCCAAGATCCCTGAAAAGGAATCTGGAAAAACTAGAAGCTGAAGTAGCTCCGGGCCTCATGCAGAAGAGTGTGATCCTAGAAACGGCACACATAGTAAGAAAAGTGATGGACTCCTAAGGAGGCAGGATGCAACCCGGCCCCACCCCACACTATAAATACCACCCAGTCGAATTGGAGGACTGTGATAGAGCGAAAAAAAAAAAAAAAAAAAAAAAAAAAAAAAAAAACAAAAAAAAAAAAAAAAAAAAAAAAAAAAAAAAAAAAAAAAAAATAATAATAATAATAATAATAATACAATAATAATAATAATATGCCAGTGGAAATTGTACCCATAATCATAGGATCACTAGGCACGATCCAAGATCCCTGAAAAGAAATCTAGAAAACTAGAGGCTGAAGTAGCTCCAGGACATAGTAAGACAAGTGATGGGCTCCTAGGAGGCAGGATGCAACCCGGAAACCCACCCACACTATAAATACCACCCAGTCGAATTGGAGGACTATGGTAAACAGAAAAGAAAAAAAAGAAAAAAAAGAAAGAAAGAAAGAGAGAAATATATATATATATATATATATATATATATATATATATATATATATATATAAATATATATATATATATATATATATATATATAATAATAATAATAAAAATAATAATAATAATAATAATAATATAATAACTTAATAATAATAATAATCAACCAAACAAAAACTTCTTGCAGTTTTCTTCTGAAGATTGAAAAAAAAAAGAAACCCACAAAATCACTTTGTAACTTGTTTACTTCCAAGTATTTACATTTAGTTTTACTCCACACTCGAGTACTTTCAGGCCCTTCTGTGGCCCATTCTCAAGAGATGTTTGGGATGTTAGCCTGGGTCAAGGCCCAGCAGTCTTCTGGAACTTTTTCTCGTTGGTCTGTCATTTATGTGATGGCTGTTCTGGTTTTCTTGAGAGTTGCCAATCCCCTCTTGTCGCTCTGATATCCTGAGCTGATGGCCAATGGGATTAACCCTTGTGGTAAGGGTGTGGTCACCAAAAGTCTGTTGGGCAGGAAACCTAATCTCCCAGGTCAGCAGGGTCAATCTTAGCTTCTTTTAATAGCAAAGCCTTGACCCAGGCTAACATCCCAAACATCTCTTGAGAATGGGCCACAGACAGGGCCTGAAAGTACTCGAGTGTGGAGTAAAACTAATGTACATACTTAGAAGTAAACAAGATACAAAGTGATTTTGTGGGTTTCTTTTTCAGCCTTCAGGTGTTATAAATGCTGATATTTCCCGTGCATTTTCAGTCAGAGGAACTTGCCAGTAACCTTTTAAAAGGTCTAATTTACTAATATCTTGGGCATTACCAATCTTGTCTATGCAATCTTCTATGCGAGGCAGAGGGAAATTGCCAGCAACTGTTAAGTCGTTTTACTTTTCTGTAGTCAAAACACGACCTGTCTTGTCCATTTTCCTTTTTTACTAATGCAACAGGGAACTCCAAGGACTGCTACTTGGTGTTATCAAGTCATTCTCCAACATATAAAAACTGACTTCGTTTATTCACAGCTTCAGCTTTCTGTGGATTTAACCTGTAAGGAGCTAGTCTAATTGGCTGGGCATTTTGCTTTAGTACCACGTCAGGGGCCTCGATTAAGAAACGCTTAACGTCTTTCAATTCATAAGAATGACAGAATAGCCTGTCTGTATGTCTGTCCTGCGTGAAGGGTATAATGCCATATAATGTGTTTCAAATATTTCTCAAAGCCCTCCACTTCTCTTCTGTGACCTACTTCTATATATACGTAATTTTAGCTCTCCAGGCTCCCAATCCATGACGTGTTATCTTCCAACAAAGTTTAGCAATTAACGCTGTTTGGAGCAAAGTTCCTAACCGCTTTTTATATTCCTGCAATCTTATGTCCTTCCCCTACCTGTCTCCTCAAAACAATAAAATAAAATCACAGAACTTGTATTTTTATGGGATATACTGTTAATGTTTTCTCTATTGGCGTTACTATCGCTACAATTCTGCGGCTGTTATTCTTAATGAATTCGGATTTGATTGAATTTTCATATGTAAAAGGTACTTCAAACATGAAAACTGACTATTGATTAACGGGGCTGTTGATTTTAAATTCTCATGATATGGAAACGTTATGCATCTCTTGTGATCAATCTGTTTGTGTGAAGAGTTGTAAAACTTTTCCTTAGGCTTAGACAAAGCATCTGCAAAGAAATGTGTGTGGCAACTCAACTTACTAAAAGTAATGCTTTTCTTTATCTGAATGCTGTGATTATAAGAGTAAAAATGAACATATAATTCTGCATTAGTCGGCTTTCGGTCAACCGAGAATTCAAACTTATTTGTGGTTGGATTATGAAACACTAGGACATCCAAAAAATGTCATTTGCGCTCTGATTCCTTCTCATATGTGAACTTGATTTTTTGTATCTGATTGTTAACAAATTGAAAATGCAAAACTCTGATATCATTGTTTTTAAAATACGGAGGCGCATTAGTTTAATTCATTAATCATCAAACTAAAAATCACACAACGCTTTATATGACTACCGTCGATGCAGTCAAGTCATTCGGAAGAAACATACAGCGCAATAAAGCGTCGGCGAACAGTTAGTTCTTAACCATAAAGCGAAGTCATTAATGTTGTTTATGGTGAATGGTTGCGATGCAATTAAGCAGCAATTAAGTGAAGTGGATTGTCATTTGCCACTCAATTCTAGGAATGTAATCGTCACATTCTTCGGTTTTATTAGTAAAGAAAATATCTCGTCGGACATTGTTATCATATTTTGTATCATACGGTGTAATTATTAATACTATTATTATTTGGTAATTTCATCTTTTTCTTATGATTTACCTCTTCCGTTCTTCTGACGTTACACTGAGAGTCGGTGTCTTTCGAGAATGTACAACAGCAAAATGAATAATGACTTGCAACTTGAGTATATCTTTCGCACCCTTAGATGTGTTCCCACGATACTGACAAGGTAGAGAAAACCTTGGTGGCCAGATTTATGGTATTTGCCGAGAATCGACAGAAGGAAAATTTATGAATGTATGAGACCTCGTTTCATGGCGTTAGAGTCTGTCTTCGTTCTTTCGTCTTCCTGCTTTTAAAGATGGCCCTGGACTCTCGGTCTGGTCCCTTCTTTGGACTGTAATTGAGATGGAGAAAAAAATAATTTCCTAAAGTTAAAAGTAATACCGATAAATATATATCATTATTCCTTGTTTTTTTTAATACCGTAGGAAAATTACATTCACCTTGTGAAAACAAGTTCCACACACAATTAACTCCATTTAATGAATTAGCATTACTGTGAACGAGGAATCAAGTTATAGATTTGTCTTTTATTTATCCTAGTGTGAGCTGTGACACGTCCTGCGATGATTTGTATGTCCCTGCCAGTAAGCCCTGATTCTGCCTCTCCTTTGCAGCAGGATGACAACTCTCGTCACACCACTCAGTTTTCACTTTTTTTTTTTTTTTTAATAGACAAACGCCCTAATTTTCTGCGTTATACTTTCATTGAAAACATCCGTTTGTCTATTTAACTTACCTAAAAATACAAAAACCCTTAAAAAACAGAATTTGGTTAAGATTTCTTCGGATATAGAGGATCTGTATACGGAAAGTAGGAAAAAGAGATTTTCAATTTCTTGTAATTCTAAGCTTTTGTTAACAAGAGACAGATTAAGCTGGTTATACTTTTCCGTGCTAGAGAAAGAGAGAGAACTAGAGAACAGAGAGGCAGGAAAGCCCGAAATCAGTTTTTATAAGAGACGGGATAAAATGAAATGACTTTTCAGTCCCCATTTCTTTCCCCAGACTCTTTGTTTGTTGATCACTTCGAAGTCTCCAGCATCGTCCTGGAAGTGAATTGCTGTTTGCCTTCCCTGTCTCAACCGGAGCTTTGGTTGTTTTTCTTTTCGCTTTTGGTATATCCGTATTTTTTAGTTTTCTGTAAAAGAAAATTCTTATGCTGTCTCTTAGTTTGTCTGTCCATCCGCACCTTTTCTGTCCGCCTTTAGATCTTAAAACTACTGAGGCTAGAGGGCTGCAATTTGGTTTTTTGACCATCCACTCTCTACTCATCAAACATACCAAATTGCAGCCCTCTAGCTTCATTAGTGTTTATTTGATAATAAGGGTAAAGATAGATGTGCCGCTGAGATTTTCTTACATTACTATTACGCTGTGTATGGAACTCGGTTGCCCCGAAGAAACTTCGGTGTATTTTTTACTTGTTCATTGTTTTTCTTGCTAGAGCTTTATTCATGATATATTCGTTTTAGATAAAAATGGGCAGCGCGATGCGTCCTTTGAGCAACTGGAATAGTCTGTGAAACGTTACTCATCCAAGTATGTTTCGTATTTAATGCCTACTACTTAAACAATTTTGATTCAGTAGCACGTGTCTTTATCCCGCAAGCGACAGGGCCAGGGTTCGGTTTCCATGGTAGGCAGAGCAATTTAAGGACATCCATTTTATTATACTTCGGGTGTACTATCATTCATATCCTAGTGCTTCCTGGATGTCTTAAGGGCAGGTGATAAGGTGTATGCTATTTGTACAAACACATACATATCTATCATATCTATCTATCTATGCATATAGAAAGTCTCAAAGGTTTGATGTACAATATACATTGTAACGGGCTGTGGAATCCTTCGAGCGAAGAAATGCCAATGACAGCCACGCTTTCACTGTTGTAGAATCCCAGGAAAATAATAACACTCTTCGCCATCTTGCGAGGTGGGTATTGGTCAGTAAATGGCTAGGGGCATGGGGATGCAGCCCAATACCCTGTGTCAGAAACGAAAGAGGACAATACGTCGTGGACTCCTAAATGTGTGGGGAGAAAAGGGTCACGTATAGGATTACGATACTTAGGAAGATTTGTGGAGAGAGGAAAGAATAACTGTGTAATAAGAAATAACGGAGAAAGTGACCAAGACCTCTAAGAAGATAACAAGTCTTACAGGGAAACCAAAGAAAAGAAGAAACTTATTGTTTAAATGGACCTCAGGTTAAGAAATACCAAAGTAAAAAAAAAAAAAAGAAGTACTTATTCAAAGATGTGTTGAACGTAGCAGATAAACGACAATGAGAGGCCAGACATCAAAATTGCTTCAAATTCAACATCGCATATCGTAGGAGTTTACTCATGTTTCTCGAATACCTGTCGTGGAAAGCTTTAGTGTCTCTCAAGCCAGTGAAAATCCTCATTTTTATAGACAGGGGAAGGGGTTGGATTAGAGAAGTGGCTAATAATTATTTCTGTAACTGTTATTTATTTATTCCTTATGTTATTTAACATAAAAAAGATGGATAAACGAAACCAGTTATTCATAGTTTAAATGGAAAGTGAAAATCAGTTATTCAGTTTTAATCGAGAGCGAAAACCATTTATTCATATAGTAAATGGGAAGCGAAAACTGGTGCGAGATATAGAAAACATAATTAGAAGTTTTCTAACACCAACTAGTCTGGGTTCGGGATATCGAAGCACGACACAGGAATGCTTCTCGAAGACTGAAACAACCTCTTTAGTTTACCAGACTTCCCCCAACTCCCTTCAAAGGATGAGCTTGTCACACCAGAACCCTGTTATTGGTAGCAGAAGCGATATGAATACTGAGAGCCACTAAAAACATAAAAAGAAGTGAATAAATAATCAGAGGATCTTGTAATAAATGTATCATGGTAGTTTAGCACACGTATGGCTTTACGTATCCCTGTTCAAATGATTTATGCAAATCTGATTCATCGGAAGCAGCTCCTTTAAGGTAGAGTTTGTAATAAGATTATTTATGAAGCAACTCACCTTGAAATAATGTTATTAATCATTAAAGGAAATTCATTCATTGACACAAATCGAAATCAATCCGCTGCTAAAGCTCTATAATATTAGCACAAAATCTAGGGTACAATGAAAGTCATTTCCAATATTTAATGATCCAGTGAATTTTTGATCAGTCTATTCATAACATCTCCTCGTCATCCTATTCATAAGCTGTACTGAAATACGTGTTGTTGATCACACACCATTAAATAATGTCCTCAGGAGATTTCATATTTCGATAAACTCATTAATTTCTTCACTTCACTTTTCTATTTATCTTCAAAAGCAGATGCTACTGCACAAAGGGAAGGTTTTGGAACCCTGATGGTTATTGCAACTATCAGGATTGCCTTTTACTAATACTGAAAAGCTCCGCTGAGGACTACTATTACTGAAATATTTTATAACAAAGAAACTCTCTGACGCCCTCGAGGTTTTACCAGAAGGCTCTTGAGTGATTCCTCAACTGGAATACTTAACTTTTGAATCGATTAGGCATTTTCCTAATTCACATTTATGCATCCAACTATAAGGTTTATTCATAATGTGAGTGACTATAAATTGGATGATCTACTCTACAGAGGAGGCCAGAAACTGAACACTGAATTATCTTGAAACATACTACAGTCTTATCCTGAATATCCGTTCTTGTATTTGGTCAGGGCTAATTTCGTGTACTTGAATAAGAATTTTTTATTGATTGCTGTATTTTATTGATACTGTATTTCCAATATAAAGAGTCGGGCTTGATTGATAAGCACATAAAAACAAATTGCGGTGAAATATCACTTCCAAACATCTTTTTTGAATAGACCACGAACCTGCAAATACGTTCAACAGATTACCTCATCAATTACCCAAAGAAACAGCAGCAGCTCTGGGCAGGAAAGAACAATTGAACTGAATGAAAATTTCCTGAACACGGGAGAGTGCTGGCGGTATTTGTATTCAACCGACGGCGACGAGGGAGATGAATAGCAAAGGTTTTCTTTCACGCTTATGATGGCCGTCTTTTCGGAATCCTTCGATTTTCCTTTGAACAGGGAAAGGATTACCGCCCGCTTGAGACAGGTCCGCAGAGAATATTAGCATTTCCTGAGCTTGTAGCGCAGATTATCACTGCCGACTCAGAAATAAAAAAAAATAATCATACTGCTTCTTCTACAATGGACGATTTTAACCATTTTTCTCATATATGCTTTACTAGTGTCTTACTATGCTTTCCAGAGGCCATGACATGGTGTCTTTCGTAAACACCTATTAAACTGACTTATGGATTCTGCCACTAAACCACAAAACTTCGCCCTAATTTTCGGAAGTACTGTGCACTGTGTTTCATTACCATTTTAACTTAAGAAATAAGGATAAAGCTGCGCTTATCCACCCAACCATCCGCAAAAGTGGTGACGTGCATCAGTAACGTCGGTATAGCGTATCCTCCACTATACATTTTCAAATGGTTGTCTGACTTTATGGCTAAAAATCTTTTCAACTATCCTGGGCCATACAAAACTTTTAAAGGAAGTTAATATGTTGTATGATGGGATATAATTTTTAACAAATAATTAGGTAAGGGGAGGGCTTTAACACCACTTGTTCGAAACGGTCTGAGGTTAGGGAAGATGTTGGTCTTTTTTTTCAAAGCACACCTGTCGGTTCAGTGTACCACCATAAGTTAGGGCAATGTAAGAAACACTCGGTGCTTTGTAGCATGGAAATCCTAACGTCGGTTTGAAAGTTCTTTACGAAAAACACTATTTCATGGCCTCTGGATTGCATAGTAGTTTCCTGTCTTCTTCATACAGAAGGCATTTTAGTCTTCTTGAAAGCTTTCTTTTGCCGAGTTGGGTAATGTAAAATAACAAGTTATTTCATATGGGCCATTTTACTTAGTCACTTGCCAATCTCTAATCACAGTTCCTTTCTGCCGGAAACACTGTAACCAGTGTTGTTCGCTAATTCTGAAAACTTATGTTTCTCCAGCGTGGCAAAGCTTTCGTTCTGTTTCCCTGATTTTCCTGATGTCGTCTTCCTATAAATGTCATTATTTGACAGTTTTTAATTTCCAAAAAACTAGATAGGAAATTAACGACTGTATTATATGTCAATATAGAACTTAATGATGAGGCATTTTGTTATTAATGTTAATTATTTATCGCCGTACATCGTAGGTCGTATCGAGTTAATCATATGAACAAAATCAGGAGACGGAACAAAACATTGCTACGTTGGAAACGTAAAGAAGTTTCCAGAATTAGCTAACGAGGCTGCTTACAGTTATCCCGAAGAAGATGCAATCAGTACTGTAACCCCATTTTCCCCCACCCTGTCTCTGACTTAGTAAACAGTTCAAATATTTTAAAGAAATTCAGTTTAAAGTATTAAAATCACAAATGAAAACTATTTTTAGCGATGACAAGTGAATGAAAATGTGGTTTATAAAATAGCTTGTTAAGTTTTGCCATTACCCAGAAAAGGGACAGAAAAGAAACATTATAAAAAGCCTAAAATTTGTTCTATATGATGAAGGCAGACACCTGAGACAGACCAATCCATTAAAATGGTATATAACAAAATAAACATTCAGGGGATAACTGAGAGTCTCTGACGCAATGCTCCTTTTTAAGTGAGGAAAATGTCTCATTAAACAAGACTTGGCATATGCTGCCTGAGCCAGATGTATGAAGCTCCCAATTTATTGTTCGTCATTTGGATGAAAAATATGCCGACTTTTGCCGATAGATCCACAGAACGAGGGCCGGAGGGTGGAAATGTTATTTTCATTTTAAAATAAGTTTTTAAATATACTTACCTGGTAGTTACATATATACATATATATATCTATATATATATATATATATATATATATATATATATATATATATATATATATATAGCTAATCCCGCCGATTCGTCGCGCGCACGGCAGAAATTCAAAATTCGCGGCTATCGCCGATAGACGGTCAGGTGATCATACCTGTGCTCCCTCTAGTAGGTATCTGGAACCATTCCCATTTATCCTCAGAAATTCCATGCCTCTGTTCTCAGAGGGGAGGAGGGAGGGACCTTTTATATATGTAACTACCAGGTAAGTATATTTAAAAACTTATTTTAAAATGAAAATAACATTTTTAAATATCTAACTTCCCTGGTAGTTACATATATATAGCTGATTGGCACCTTTGGTGGTGGGTCAGAGAACCGCAGCACCGTTGGGAATTCGTAAAATTATTGATCACAACAAATTAGCTGTACCAATAATCTGGTTCATACCTGAAAGGAAGCTGGCTTCGAAGTTTTTCTGCCTCATTAGCCTGCATTCCTTGAGAGACCCAGCGATCCACCCAGGGGCTGTAGAAAGTCTCTGTGGGGCTGTCAGACGGGCCTCGACCTTAACCTGACTAGACCACCACCCTTGCTATCCTGGCAAAGCCATGGTACAATGAGCTTGACCACCTGGACACCAAACTAAAACACACTCCATAAAAACGTAAAACTTAGACTTTCACCCCAGAACTGTTGAAGGTTTGCAACAACTTTAACAGGACCCCAGCCTGTGAGGTCAAGTTCAATAAAATGCTAGGGTATAAATAAGGTTATAGGTTAGAGGCAGTTGTACCTTCTCCAACTACGGCGCCAGAGGCAACGTACGGCCCTAGGGAACAACAATCCTCATATTGGGTCTGTACGTCTTTAAGGTAGCAATCTGCGAAGACTGACTTGCTTCGCCAGAATGTCACTTCCAAGATCGATTCCATCCACTTGTGTCTATACGCCCTCGAAGTCGCCACAGCTCTTACTTCGTGCGCATTGACTTTGAGTATTGGGAAGCTTTTCTCATCAAAATTCTGGTGAGCTTCCCTTATTAAATCGTTGACAAAGACCGCCAGCGCGTTCTTTGGCACAGGTAGTGAAGGCTTCTTTACCAAGGACTAGAGGTTGTCTGTCTGTCCTCTTAAGTTTTTGGTTCTCTGTAGATCAATTTACTTTAGGGCTCTAACTGGACAAAGGCTTTTCTCCTTTTCCTCTCCTACTAACTGAGATAACCCTGGTATGGTAAAGGATCTAGGCCATGGGTGAGAAGGATTCTCATTCTTGGCGAGAAAAACTAGTTGCAGCGAGCAGACTGCATTCTCCCCATTGAAGCCTACATTCTTGCAACTCTCCTATCCTCTTGGCCGTGTCAACGCAACCAGGAATAGGGTCTTCTTGGTGAGATCCTTCCATGAAGCCTTGTCGAGGGGTTCGAACCTGCTCGAGGTTAGAAAAGTCAGAACAACATCCAAATTCCAAGAGGGGGTTGGGTTATCCTTACTCTTAACTGTCTCAAAGGCTTATGAGGTCCGAGAGATCCTTGTCTCCCGACATGTCAAAATCTCTGTGACGGAAGACGGAGGCTAGCATGCTGCGTTATCCCTGATAGTTGATACTGCTAGTTTCTCTTGGTTCTTAAGTGTAACAGAAATCTGCTAGTTGAGTTAGAGGTACTGAAAGAGGAAATGTTGTTAATCTGCACCATTTCCTGAACACGTCCCACTTTGACTGGTACACCTTGATTGTGGACTCCTCCTCGCTCTCGCGATTGCTCTTACAGCTTCCCTCGAAAAAGCCCTTCGCTCTGCCAGTTTTTCAATAGTCGAAAGGCAGTTAGATTGAGAGAGAGGCGATTTTGATGTTGTCTCTCTATATGTGGCTGTCTGAGTAGATTGTTCCGACACGGTAACGATCTGGGGGTGTCTACTAGCCACTCCATCACATCTGTATCCAGGGTCCTCATGGCCATAACGGAGCTATCAGGGTCATGCGGACGTTGTTCGATTCCCTGAACTTCTTCATGACTCAGTCTAGGATCTAAATGGGGGGGAGGCGTACGTGTCTTCCTTCCCATCCATGAGGAAGGCGTCTACTGCCACTGCTTCCTGGTCTGGGACTGGGAGAGCAGTAACAGGTAACCTCTTTGTTCTCTGCGTCGCAAAGAGGTCTATAGACGGTTTCTCCCCAATGATGCACAGTCTGCTGCATACCTCGTGATGCAGGGTCTACTCCGTCCGTGAGAACCTGTCTTTCTCTGCTGAGGAGATCCACCCTGATGTTCTTCTCTCTTCTATAAAGCGAGTTAGAAGAGTAATGTTCCTCTCTTTCGCCCACAATAAGAGATCCTTTGCTGCCTCGTAAAAGGAGTCCGAACGAGTGCCTCCCTGCTTCTTTATGCAGGCCAACGCCGTGGTGTTGTCTGCGTTGACCTGAACTACTTTGATCTTGCCATAGACTAGAGATCCCGTCATTCCCTAGTGTTGCACCCCACCCCACGTCCGATGCGTCTGAATGCAACACTAGGTCGGGGTTCTTCTGTTGAAGTTCGAAACCTTCTTGTAGCTTGTTGGTGTCGTGCCACCAACTCAACTGATTGTTCTGGAACAACCTATTGAAGTCCACAACGTAAACCGTAACTGAATCGGGCGCTCTGACAACTGCCTACTGACAGCGTTCGGTAATGAGGCAAGTTGTCCAAGCATCCGAGCAAGTCACGTGATCTCTTAAGGCATGTGCCATAAGCGAAAGTCAATTGCCCTCTGGAGACCGAGGTCTTAATGGCAAGACATTCTCATAGTAGTTGAATCTCAGCTAAAAACGAAAACAACATTATGTTCAATTGAAGATGAAGGTGAAAAGTGAATGCAAACTACGTCTTCACAGCCGAATCGAGAGAAGGATTCTCAAGGTTCTGAACCTGTGCTTATAAAGGACTAAAAACACTAACAGCTATTTTCATTGCTGTAAGGTGAGGGATTGTAGTTGTAATGAAAGCGGGCGGTTTCCAGTAATGAAAAAACAGGGAAGTACTACTTCTCATGGGCTGATTATTTGGAAGTAGAGCTGGCAGGTCGGGGAGCAGGCGATGTCTTCCGTATATACTGTTAATTCCTGAGTGAACAATAAACAATTGCACCTCTCCGAGTAAGAGATATTTTGACGACAAACTCAGATGTCTGAAGAAATAATTCCGCATTATCGCAATGCGATGCAGCGTGAGACTAGTAAAGACTTCTGTTACCGTGCGGTAAAACATAAAGATGAAAGATTCCAGAATATATACTCTGTTGCAAATTCTCGCAATATTCAAGGGGATGCAGATGTCATTCATGTATGCGAGAATCTCCGTTAATCAGAGACGTAAGTCCGATATTGTTGGACAGAGAAAAAGGTTCGTTAGTCAATCCTTGTATGGGAGAGACACATAATCCGACAATGCATCTCGGAGAGCCAGCCGGAACTAGGTTGTCTTGCTGTAGTCCCCTACTCAGTGGTTCTGCACACGCTATCCTGAGTTGCCAGGTAATCCATTCTTTCGAAGGAATGCGTTCGGCTAGAATAATCGAGCGTTAAAAAAAAAAAAAGGATATATTATGCTCGAGCAATTATATTTAAACGAAAACGGATTTCGGTAAAAACAAAAAACTGAGGTGGTGGTGTCGTGACCATACCATAAGTATCTGAAAAATCGAAACTGGTAACTCCTGGGAAGATGCAGACAGTCCCGAATTGCAGTTCCATTAGGATACTAGCCGTCTCGGTCACAAACCGTAGAATTAACTACGGTATGTGACTAACCCCCGGACAATTCAACTGCTTAACAGAATCATGTGTCGAGGGTAATATACGTCGTGTATTTGTAGGTTTCTGTACAACGAATTCCATCCTAAAAAATTCTTTTCCCTTAGAGGAATGAGAATAAGGATTGGAAATCTACACCCTTCCTTCTCTTATTCAAGAGAGTGAAGGAGAAGTTTTCCCATAAGGAAAACTTCAATAGTGAAAACAGAAAACCCGAAGACGAAAGTTCAAGTCAAACTGGATATTCGCGTTCGTTCTTCTGTATTCCAGGGTTGGTCGTCTACTGAGAGGTATCCTTACTTCAGTAGCAGTTCTTACAAACGCTAGAAATTCCAGGAATTCGAGCATTCGGCGAGGTTCCCGATTATCATGAAAACCATTATCGGGGGGATTTAGATATAAAGTCCTGCGTTGCTTTTTGGGCTAAGGCAGAGGAGACCTCATTCTTGAAGGAGGAAGATTTCTGGGGTGTCTACCCTTCATAAACTGTGAGGGCGGGCTCCGAGGTACAGCCTGCTGAAAAAATATTCGGATATAAGTCCGCCAATACCGCAAGTAATCTTTTTAGATCCGCCGCATGAAGAGTTTCTTGCGTCCTCCTCTGATATCTCATCCAAAGTATTGGCAATTTCCGATGTCGAACGAGTGGGGGGAATCACGCGCATCGTCTTACTTGCGTGCATCATGCATGCGTCCAACTGCTGCGAGGGAGCATGCTGCGTGCGTCCTGCGTGCGTCCAGCCTGTTGCGAGGGAGCGTCACAATCCTTGTCATTTCCCGTCACACGTCGGTAAGCTGCGAGGGAGCCTGGTTGCGTGCGTCATGCTTGCGTCTGCTTCGTCACGGGTGTAGGTTGCTGTGAGTGTCTAAAGAGCGCTGCAACCTGCAGCGAGTCTTCGTCTTGCCGTCTGTTAGCGTCACGCTGTGCTAACTGAGGTTTTATCTTGTGTTTTATCGGTCGCGCTTCACCTGCTAGTCCATGCGACTTGTAGACATCAAAACCGAGACGTAATGGACTGCTGAAGCTTTGACAAGAAAGCTGCTTGCGGTACCTCTTGCGTGTGTGGGAATAACTGAAGGCGGCACTGCCCGCCCATCTACCGCTTCGGAGACACTAGTAGTGATCTTCTGTCGACAAGGTGGAGACGCTCCATGAGCACCTCCCAGTCTGGGGGAGGGGAGAAGCATGCACCAATGTAAAGCAAACTTCTTCTTCCGAAGAGCTGTGCGTTATGCGTCTCCTCCAATTACTGCACGACGGTTGCTGTAACGCTACGGGGGACTTGGGTCTCTTGATTCTAGGGGTTGACGCCAACCGCGTCGAGGTCTTGCGTCATCAGACGAAGACGCAAGCACCTCCGAAGTCTCTTCGTCCGATATTTCCTTACCTCCTGCCAAAGGGGACGGCCGCCTGTGCGACATCTTGCCTCTTATATTGGCAGGAGAGCAAGTATCCGAACACTTCCTCATCTCACCTTTCCTGTGGCGAGGGAGAGCGTCCTGGGATGCGTCAGCAGGATCGCTCAAGGGGACGCCCGCTCACTTTTTAACATCTCTCACCTCCCTTCGCCGGTCGACATTCCTTCTACCCCCAGGGGTTGGGGAGCATGGAAGAGGTCTAGGACTAGGAGCATGACAGACACGAACTGGCGCACCCTCAACTACACTAACACTGTCACCAAATTTGCGATGCAAACTACGCACTGTCTATTCAGTCCCCTTTCCGAAGAAAGGGATTGTATTGACACGCAAGCCGAACTAGCCGCAAAAAACTTCATAGTCGGCTAACTTATCTACGACTCCTCAGGTGGGTCTGGTACTCTTAACTTAGGGCTAGGCTCAGGAATATTAATATTAGACAGTGTTAGACAAGCTTGACTATCAGAAGAACTAGCTAATAGAACACAATACGATCTAGTTCTTCTAATTAAAATCTAATTGCATCATTATAGTAAACATACTTTTTCATTATTTCTCAGAGAACGTTACACACTCATCCTATCTGCTAACAAATGTACATATCTGCTTCCTGCATTTGTTAACTATGTATGAGGATCAAGAGTTGTATGGAAGCAGGGACTCGAAACCCTTAACTACAGAGTCGGCCATCTTGAATTCATAAAACAAGAAAAATTGTAGAAGTCGGAAACTGACCAACTGAAACTTATTCGTGTGTAAAACAAATTAAGGATAATCTGATATCAGCGAAAGCCATTAAGTAAAAAAAAAGTAAGCAATGGGTACTTCACCAATTGTAGTAAAAGCAAACCCAAACAAGAAGAGCGAATTTTCCAACGTGCTGCTCGAACGACGGCAGGGAATTTCTGAGGATAAATGGGAATGGGTTCCAGATACCTACTAGAGGGAGCACAGGTATGATCACCTGACCGTCTATCGGCGATAGCCGCGAATTTTGAATTTCTGCCGTGCGCGCGGACGAATCGGCGGGATTAAGATATATATATATATGTAACTACCAGGGAAGTTAGATATTTAAAAACTCTCCTTTCCATTGGGAACAATGTCTTTCGAGAGCACCGGAAGAACTTGGTGCTGTAAGCCCCTATTTATTAATTAAGCCCCTATTTACACGTATACGGTTTCCTACGGCGCCGTCGGTCGCGACGCTAGCATATGTTCAAACCGGAGCGTGTGATAGCAAAATCGGCCGTATGGGAACGCTCACACGGCCGCCGGATGAATTTCTTTCGCCAGTACTAAAGTTGGCCGTACGGCCGTCGTACGTCACGACTGAGGACGTAGCGTGTAATTGCTCACCGGTATGTATGTATGGGTATGACATCAGTCTGAGGCTGCACCTGACAGTGGAAGGTCGCCACCATGGCAAGCTCTTGTGCGGATTACAATTATGAGACATATGATATTCTCCAAATGTAATGTAGGTACACAAGTACATTTATGAAACCTTGGATACTCTGGAATAAAGTTTGAAACTTCTTTTTTTTTTTTTAATTAAACCTGGTATGAATGGGTTTCATACTAAACGAGAAATTATAGTTATTTGTGCAAAATAAACTTACCTTCAGATATTTTGGGCCTAAACATTTGTAGATTGCTGCACATGTTTCTTGGGATTTTTGCAAATGAGAGAAGGCTGCGATATAATGTTCTTCCTGTAGCAAGAAATCAAAGTGGCTGAAAGACGATCATGTGGGACTAATTGCTTCTCTCATGCAAGTGTCCTTTTTTTCTTATTAAAGGTGATACCTGATTTAAGAGTTCCAAATATGTGTCATGATCCATTCGCATGTAGTTAAACCAGTCATCTTTTTCTAGTGCTAGTTCCTTTATTAAGTTAACATGAGAGTATTTTTGTCGTTTACGCAGCCAATGTTTGGACCAAATCTCCTTTTCTTGTTTTTGTTTCACCTTCAAACATATATATAATATATATTATTATATATATATATATATATATATATATATAGATATATATATATATATATATATATAACATAGTATATATAAGTCACATCACATTACCGTGATTCATATACATACATCGAGCTACAATGTCCTTCAATATCTAATTCGCTCTGCCTCGGAATTGAATATATTTTTCATATATGCTTAGCCGGAGGGGAATTTTATATATATATATATATATATATATATATATATATATATATATATATATATATATATATATATATATATATATATTATATATATATATATATATATATATATATATATATAATGAAATCGCTAGCAGACCACGTACATAAACGTAAACGTAAGCATGCGGGTTATTAAAAGTTTCCTTTTTCATTTCGTTTTGGCAGAACGAAGAGGAAAAGAATTTCATCTTCCAGATCTTAAATCACGAATTTTTTTATTCTCTTATCAGATTAAACTTGTAAAAGCATATGACTTTTTAAGGAGCTTGTTTATTTTAATTAAGGATGGCGGATAAGGCATTCCAGCCCCATAAATTAAATCCTGTGTTATGCAAGTCATTCTTATGAGTCTTTATTTTCGGAAGGGACCAATAACGTCTTTATATGCAGTTGTCTTATGGAAAAGAGTCAGTAACCATTGATTCCGCAAAATGGAGTTCAGCTATTAAGCGTTTCACTTAACATTGATGAAGAGAGCCATAAGACCTGTGTGAGGTTCTCTGAAAGAAAGGGACCGGTCCGAGTAAACCGTTAAACCCTACTTGAAAATAAGACGCTTAGCATTAACTTTTTTCCCCAAAGGACCTTGAATGTTAGATCTAGTAGAGAAGATCATAGAAAGATATTGAATCAAAATTAGTATTATCTATCGTGATGTAGAAAATAAATTGAAACGTGAACAAGAATTACCATATTTCAATGTAAGAAAAAACCCCAGGAAAGTAGCCAACATAGATGTATTGCTTTGAATGAATAATTGTTTGTTTAAGGTCTGTCAATGATAATAATGACATTAACGACAATAAATTATGTTAATTAAATGATATTGGAAATGAGTCTACTTTGCTATCTAACAGTAAAATAAACAACTGTAATACCTAAGTTTCCAGGTAAAAACCTGTTGTTTAAAAGCATAAAAGTATAGGTACAACAGATAATGTGACATATTTTGACAAAATTGTGGGTTTGATGATAAAAGCATGGCATTTGGCACACAGTTAGGACATACTCATAGGAATATTTCTGGATATAGGGACATCTCATATTTGCCCTATGGTAGTAGTGGCAACCATTTAAAAAGTGGCCACCAGTGAGACATATATATTCTGTATTAGAGGTTAGACATGGTGCACATCTTAATTCTGCTTTCAGGTCAAGGTGGTGGTTTAGTCTGGCGGCTGTATCGTAGCTGTATTCTCACCGACTGACAATGGCTACACTTTTTATGATGTTAGACCCCAAAAGCCATGCTTATCTGGTACACATCTCCCATGTCTGACAGATTGAGATCAGTGTATGCTATGTCAGATGTACACCTCCGAGATGCTACACTGTCCAGCTGAATCAAAGTGTATCACCAGTTGTTCTGGGTACTAGACTCTTGCAGACAATCTCTTCGCCTTCAGCAAGGTCAGATGTCTGCTAAAGACTAGAAATCTCTCCAAACTGGATGATGGTGAGGGCCTACGAGCAACATTCACTGACCACAGAGCCTAGTGGCATGATTCATGTAGACACAAGTACAACAAAACCCAACTGTTTCGAGCCCAGAAGCAGAAACCCTCCTGTGAGCAACATTGCAGATGTCCCAAGGAAGTCCACCCATCATGGTGTAGATCAACGCAACCTTCAGTTAATAAGTGTTCTTTTGTGACAGACAGGCAGGTGAGGAGGCTCTGCATGAGGCTTCTACTTTGAGCTTGATCCTGTGTCTGGAAATGTGACCTACAATTAGAGGACAAACCACTTTTGGCTAAACTATGTGGAGATCTTATAGCACAAGAGGCAAGTACTATATCAAATGTCTAGCCACCCTGTACAACAAGCCAGAGACATGAAGGTGAAAAGGGATCCAGAACAAATTTGTCACGGCATAGTCCTTGCTCAACTGGTTGTTCCACATTGAGCAAACCCGTTGAGACTTTGCTGTGGTACCAGTGTTTAAGTTGATGGCATCCCTGTACAGTAGATATTGTATTTTTAAAGTAGTTTTTTCTTAACTTGTTAACAAAATTTTTTTGGAAGAAATTTCCTTTGTTTGGAAGAAAGGAGCTTTTATGGGGCTTTTGAGAGAGAGAGAGAGAGAGAGAGAGAGAGAGAGAGAGAGAGAGAGAGAGAGAGAGAGAGAGGCCAAAAGACGATTACTATCATATTCGGCAGGAAATGGGGAAAACGATCCTTATTGCCATCGTCCTTTGTTTTTAATTCCAAAACCTTGACAGCATTCATTTCCTCCTTTGTGTGTACAGATGGTTATAAGAGTCGTGGAGGATATATAGGATGTTAAATTCTAAAGTATCCTGCAATGCTTCTTTAATGTCTCAGTGAAGCGGAAGTGTAAAGAACGCAATGGCATTGACATACTGTGTCTCATTCAGTGTTCGTGTTGCGTCTCGTCAATCCCGAGAGATATTTTGTTGCAGACACAACTCTCATGTCAAGCTCTTGTCAGTTTAGTCCAAATTTAGGTTTCCTAGATCTGTTCCTCTTTCAGATTTTCCACGGGATCCCATTCCCTGATATCCTTCTTTTCCATATAACTTGCTTGAATTTAGATTTTCATAAAAGATAGTGGCTACCCTCCAAATGCATCAAAATAATAACCTCCCTTATTTATAACTTACACTCATTCTGGTAGATTCATGTGTAATTCATTGATAAATTAACTGCTTGAATAACGACAATATCAGCATATATTTCTATGGATCCGTCAACTGGAGCCACTAAAATTCGTCGACTGACTTCTGACCTAAGCTCCTGTGTGCACCAGGAAGTTGGAAGACCCAGACCAAGGATTAATAGGATCGATTAATAGAGTCTTCTTTTAATTCTGCCCAAACCCACTTTCATGAGAACTGAGCAAATGTTATGACCTATTATTATAGATCGCATTCAATTAACGTAACTGCATTTTTATGAATCTGGTTAAGCAAGTTCGAGAGGTCATTATGAATACACTTCAAGATTTTTTTAATATTTATTCGATGGTATTTGATAATAGAAACAACGAAAGCAACTAAAAAAAACTATTGGGTGTGAATTGTTCCCCGAGCGACCTCGCCAAAGAATGGCATCAACAAAAACCCTTACGCGAATTTCTGAGCAAAATATGGCCGTTCTGAACTACCTCTAAAAGAATCCCAGTTGTCCAGAAGGGACGATGAGGCTCTCGTTTCCAAAGAATTCATTCCCTCTCGTTGATTCGAATTTTGCTCCATCTTTGTTTACAAAAGGTATTGCGTTAGTGTTTCTTTTGTCTCGGACTTTAATAACTCTTTAGTTTTCTGCAAAAGAAAACTATTGAGATGACTTTGTCTGTCCGTCTGCATTATTTCTCTCCGCCCTCAAATCTTAAGAACTGCTGTGGCTAAAGGGATGCAGATTGGTACGCTGATCATCCACCCTCCAGTCATCAAACATGCCAAATTGCAGCCCTCTAGCCTCGGTAGTTTATTTTATTTTATATATATATATATATATATATAATATATTATATATATATATATATATATATATATATATATATATATATATATCTATATATATACAATATATATTTTTTTTTTTTTTTTTTTTTTTTAAGGCTCAAGTTAACCATAACCGAATATCTGGCAATGCTATAGGAGAGGCCACCACTGGGCCGTGGCTGAAAGTTTCATACGCTGTACAGAAAATTCGAATGCCCCGAAGAAACTCCGGTGTATTTTTTGCTTTTTTCATTCATGTGCAATTCGTCTAATCAGTAACCCCATCTTTCCCCGTCTTTAAATCTTCTTCCTCCCCAGGGGAGGGCGTCTGCCACAAGGGTCTATCATCTCTGCCGCCACTGCTGCCATTTTGCCCTGTTCTGTTGCGCTGGCCGACAGTCCCTTATCTTCTCGGGCTTCCTCCCAACCCACCAGCCTCCTATACCCAATTCGGTTAATTGGCTATAAGTTTATATCGATTCTGACCATTACAAATCACCGCCGATAGCAGACTCGGTAGCGTCACTGTCCGTTCCTGATTTCGTTCCCCGTCCAACTGGGGACGAAATTATTATCAACTAAAAATTCCCCCTCGGTACATATATGAAAATATATCAATTCCGAGGTAGAGCGAATTAGATATTAAAGGACATTCGTAGCTCAAATGATTTATATCAATTCCAGGAGAGCAATTTAGATATAAAAGGACATTGCTAGCTCAAATGTTATATTTGAATCACGGTGATGTGATAAGTATTCATAACAAGGCTGCGTGGGTCAAATGCTCGAATCGGCTAGCATGGTTGAGGGGGTTTCATATCGATTCTAATTACGAATACACCGAGATCGGCGGTGATTTGTAATGGTCAGAATCGATATAAACTTATAGCCTCTCTGATAGCAGACTCGGTAGCGTCACTGTCCGTTCCTGATTTTGTTCCCCGTCCAACTGGATGGTGGTTCGATCCCATAGGGGGACGAAATTATTATCAACTAAAAATTCCCCCTTGGTACATATATGAAAATGTATCAATACCGAGGTGGAGCGAATTAGATATTAAAGGACATTTGTAGCTCGAATGATTTATATGAATCACGGTGATGTGATAAGTATTCATAACAAGGCTGCGTGGGTCAAACGCTCGAATCGGCTAGCATGGTTGAGGGGGTTTCATATTGATTCTAATTACGAATACACCGAGATCGGCGGTGATTTGTAATGGTCAGAATCGATATAAACTTATAGCCTCTCTGATAGCAGACTCGGTAGCGTCACTGTCCGTTCCTGATTTCGTTCCCCGTCCAACTGGACGGTGGTTCGATCCCATGGGGGGACGAAATTATTATCAACTAAAAATTCCCCCTCGGTACATATATGAAAATATATCAATTCCGAGGTAGAACAAACTTAGATATTAAAGGACATAGTAGCTCGAATGATTTATATGAAATCACGGTGATGTGATAAGTATTCATATATATATAATATATATATATATATATATATATATATATATATATATATATATATATGCATGTATGTTGCACAAAGAAGCGCCAGAAGATTGGAATTGTAATACATCATATGACTTGTGTATGGTTGTGAATCCCTTGACATGTGAAAACTACTCTGTTCACACAATGGCTCAGTTTTGAGGCCAGTGGTAGTAACATGAGTCACACAAGTCTCTCTACGCTTGGTGATGCTGCTCAGGTGGTGATGATTTTGTTAAAAACAATAGTCGATATTAGTATTGTATATCTGATATTATCTCGGGTGTAAAATCATTCGATACCAATTGAATAATGAAGTATTATCTTGCCTTTTTCGTCTATTAACGTATTCATCTTTATAGAAGTGAGTGACATGTTATATTCTTCGTGTATTTAGAGTAAACATTTTTAATTTTCACGTTTCTGTTAATTGAAAGTAAGCAAGGAAACAACATTGTATATGTTAGGACTCAATCAAGCCCCTCCGCCACACGCACCGTGCGCATACACATATGTATATATATATACATATACAGTGTACCTCGAGATACGAAATTAATCCTTTCCGAGGCGGCCTTCGTATAATGAGTTTTTCGTATCTTGGAACACATTTTACATGTAAAATGGCTAATCCGTTCCAAGCCCTCCAAAAACACCCCATTAAATTTCATAATAAAGCTAAATTGACCTATAAACAATGAAATACTACAACAATTTGGACCATTCAATACCTAAATTAAGAATAAAAATCCAAAACCTGTAAATAAAGTGTATATTAGTGTACAAGAAATATTATTACTGTAACGTAAAATGTGAAGCTTACCTTTCGAGTGAGGCTATCTCCGAAGTGGCGGCAGAGGAGGAGGAGGACAAACGGCAGATAACGTACGTACGTACGTACACTTAACTTTACGAAAACACATAAAAAATTTAAGGAAAACTATAAAACTAAAATTTACGAAACACCTTAACAAAACTGTAACACTTAACTTACAAAAATCTAGAAATTACGAAAAAAAAAATTTTTATTTTTATTTTTTTTTTATTTTTAACTTTTTTTTTACTTTTACGTAGGCTTTTTTTTTTTTTTTTTTTTTAACAGAATTCAACTTCATCACCACTTTCAACGTTCTGTTTTTCATCACTTGGTTCTTCCTTTTTGCTTTACTTTCGGTTTTTTTACACGGTTTTCTTTTCTTTTTTATCCTGCTAATGCTGAAGGCCTCTTTACAAAATAACGATCCAAGGAAGATTGCTTCTGCCTACTTTTCACAATGTTCCTGAAACGACTCAGGTAAACGTCATCGAACTGCGCAAGCATACGACCTGTGTGAGCCTTTTCGAGGTGTCTTTTTTCGATAAACAATTGCACTTTATGAAAAGCGCCTAGAATATCCTTAATTTCTTGCCGTTGTCATAGGCTCCTCCTCCTCTTCCTCGCCGCTGCTAGAGAACTCCTCTTGAATGACGTTATGTTGCATGGCCTCCAACTCCTTCAGGTCATCCGTCGTAAGCTCCTCTTTGTGCTCCTTGAGAAGGTCATTGATGTCGTCCTCGTCTTCGACTAGCCCCATGGACTTGCCGAGTGCAACGATCTCGTCAAGATCTGGTTCCAAAACAGTTTCGGGATCGTCGACTGTTTCTGACTCTGCAGCACCAGCTTCGCCCACGTCGAATCCCTCGAAGTCTCGGGCGGATACGGCATCAGGCCAGAGTTTCCTCCACGAGGAATTCAAGGTTCGCCTCGAAACCTCCTGCCAAGCTTGGTCAATGAGTCGGATGCAAATGACGATGTTGAAATACTCCTTCCAAAATTGACGCAAGGTGATGTGGTATCCGGTGATGTCGAAACATCTCTTGAATAGATGTTTCGTGTACAGCTTCTTAAGTTCGCTATCACTTGCTGGTCCATGGGCTGGAGGACAGGGGTGGTGTTGGGCGGAAGAAAAAGAATCTTAACGAAGGAATACTCCGCTATGGATATCTTCCTCGAGGCCAGGAGGGTGGGGAGGGGCATTGTCCAACATTTCAGGGGGAGGCGCTTCTCTTGCACAAAACTCTTCACAGTCGGGCCGAAACACAGATTTACCCACTCGGTGAACAAACAAAAACCTCGTTACCCAGGCTTCTGCATTAGCCCTCCACATCACTGGAAGCTTCTCCTTCAACACTTTGTAGGCCTTGAAGGCTCGAGGAGTCTCGGAGGGATACACCAGTAGGGGCTTCACCTTGCAATCCCCACTGGGCGTTCGAACAAAGTGCGAGCGTAAGCCTGTCTTTCATAGGCTTATGCCCGGGTAGCTTCTTCTCTTCCTCCGTGATGTATGTCCGACGAGGCATTTTTTTCCAAAAAAGGCCAGTCTCATCACAGTTGAAGACTTGCTGAGAAACTGTAGCTTTCCTTGGTCATCATCTCATCGAACGTCTTTTTAAAAGCTTCGGCCGCTTTCGTGTCCGAGGTGGCAAGCCTCCCGGTGACGCACCACTGATGGATGCCAGTCCGTTTACGGAATTTCTCGAACCAGCCATGCGAAGCCTTGAACTATGGGGTTGGCGTTGAAGTCCCTTCCCCTCCGTCATCTTCCGCCTGCGCATCAAATCCGCCAAAAATAGCACTGGCCTTGTGAGCGATTGCCGTCTCCATTACTGTAGCCAGCGATTTTCTTTGTTATTTTTATCCAGATGAGCAGCCAGCCGCTCCATCTCATCGTGCACATGGCTCCTCTTGCTGGACAAAATAGTGATGCCCTTCGACGGTGTAGTTGCTTTGATGGCATCCTTCTGTTTAAGGATGGTGCCTATTGTCGACGGATTTATGCCGTATTTCCTTTGCCATCACATCAATCGCATACCAGCTTCGTACTTCTTTATGATCTCCATCTTTGTCTCCAAAGAGAGCATGCGCTTCTTTCCGTGAATTTCAATTTTCTTGGGACCCATGACTACGTTAATTTACGAAAAGTTACACAATACAGTCTTCGCACAACACCGATAACATGTACTGCAACGAAATCACTAACGAATTTACGTTACTAAACGAAATCGTTGGAGCGAACGAAATGGCGATTAGAGTACGGTAAAGTTTCGGGTGCGGAGTGGCCGAGCTAAGGCCCGCCAACACGTACGTATAGAAGATGCATGATGGGAGGGATGCTGTTTCCCAATTAGAGAGAAGGATCTCATGGCTTGGCTAGCATCAGGAACCGATGGGGAGAGCAGGAGGATGGTGGCGAGTCTACTATAACTAAGATGGCGGCATGCGGCACGAGTTTCAAAATGTTATGGGGCGAATCTCGGACTTTCAGAAACCTTTCGTATCTGAAAACTTTTTGTATGTAGAGCAGTAAAATTTTTTGTCTTTGCTTTCGTAGCTTGGATTTTTCGTAAGTTGAGCCTTACGTATCTCGAGGTACTACTGTATATGAATAAATTTATCACGAAATATATAAAACGTGATGCTATGTATAATAAAGGTAATGGAGAGAGAGAGAGAGAGAGAGGAGAGAGAGAGAGAGAGAGAGAGAGAGGATTCATAAATGTATATATATATATATTGTGTGTGTATATAGTATATATATACTATAATATATATATATATATATATATATATATATATATATATATATATATATATATATATATATATATATATATATATATATATATATATATATATATATATATATATATATATTACTGTAATATTATTATATGTACATAAATTCACAATGAACGTAATTCTACAGACAATACTTAACTACCAAACGAACAAGCTCCCTATTTTCAAAATGTCATTATCTTTTATGATTTCGTTCCACTCTATATGAGCGCCTTCACGTGAAGGGATAACGCTTTATATGTAAGAATTTTAAGCGCAAATACATTAAAAAAGCAAACTATTTATAATACTATCAGGCAGCAGCAGCAGCAGCAATGTAGTACACATTATGTGCAAATGAAAGTGATTTATTCCTAGTATGACGTAGGTGGGGTTCCTACGGGGAGAATCCCTACCCTTTAATTGTCACAAATAAATGTACCACCATTTAAGTATTGAGACAGGTATAAGAGAGAGATGTATATAGCCTACACAAAGGTGTGATACCTTCATCTAAAAACCGGTCTCACAATATTGGCCATCTTGGGAACTTTGGAAAGTGTTTATCAATTTAGAATGCCATAAAATTGTGTAAACACATTTCATCTTGGTCTTTCAAGCTTCATTTCTATTGAATAGAGAGAGACACGGAGTCGTTACTCAGTCATTACCGCAGGAAGGAGAGAGAGAGAGAGAGAGAGAGAGAGAGAGAGAGAGAGAGAGAGAGAGAGAGAGAGAGAGAGAGGGCCTTTACCTTTACCTAATTTTCTATTTCATACAGTTTTATTCAGGCTATTTCAAAATGGCAAAGTGTGTGTGTGTGTGTGTGTGTGTTTGTGTTTGTGCGCGTGTGTGTGACCACTTGTATTTACAGGGCTCATTTTCTAAGAGCTGAACCGCCTAATAGTGAATTCGCAACAAGAATATCCGTGAGATTTTTCAAAACATAAAGTCAACCTCGACTTAAGCTAGAATATCCGCGAAACCAAGAATGAATTAATTAATCCCTTTGGAATTACTGAATATAAATGAAATCCAAAAAAATTTACGTATTGATGAACCAACATATATCTCCTTTCTGTAACGGAAACCAGTTTTTTTTTCTCTCTCTCTCCATTCAGGGATAAAAGGGTTTTTCGATAAATGCTAACAGCAGGATAGGAATCATGAGACCCAGTCCTACTCTGAACGACGCGACGTCTGTAGAAGGGAGAGCTAAGGGCCGGTTGGTGAATGATTCAGCAAACTTCAGTGAATGACACAAATCCCGATGCATTATGGTCCAGGGATTAAACAAAATAAATAAATAAATAATAAAAGTAATCCGCTGTGCCTGAAATGTTGGAGAGAGAGAGAGAGAGAGAGAGAGAGAGAGAGAGAGAGAGAGATGTGATGAGAGAGATGAGAGAGAGAGCATTATCGTCAAATGATGTTTAAACGTGTAATTTATAAAACAGTAGCTTTTAAATATATAGATTGACTCGAATGATAGAAATACTTAACATATCTGATATAGTTTCTGGGTGCTTCATACCAATTAAATTTGATTTGATTTCGTGTAATTCAGACTGCCAAGCTGAGCACCGCTAAATATATAATAACCTAACTAGATTAAACATGGTCTTCTCTAAATAGTAATAACACTATATCAAAATTTTCTCCATTTTAGTACTCGAAGTGTTTGCCATTAGAGAAAGGTTAAATACTCTAATAATAACCATTACGTTTTGGAAAGAGAACTGATGCGCTTTCGCTGGCCTTAAACTTATTAGTCTCTACTCGACTCTCTCTCTCTCTCTCTCTCTCTCTCTCTCTCTCTCTCTCTCTCTCTCTCTCTCTCTCTCTCTCTCTCTCTCTGCCTTGGGGCAAACCTAGCTTTAACATTTCGTTGTAATAAGCTAATTCCTTCACTGGTTTGTCTCGTAGAAATATTCGTAATTAATTATACTAAAAACAATCCATCAGTGAATCAGTTTTAGGCTCTAACAAGGTATTTAATTTTCTCCCACACACCAACATTACCCCCCCCCCTTTCTCTCTCTCTCTCTTCTCTCTCTCTCTCTCTCTCTGGCTTCTTGAAACTAATAGTATAAAAATAATCTTTGGAAATATTCTTAATCAGACGATAAACAGAGGAATGAGCGAAGAGAACTTATCGGTATAACGACAACATTCTCTTCTGGTCTTCGATCAATTCGGCACGACGTCATTGCCGAAGTGTCTCTTTGTGGGACAATATAACGACCTAATGATCAAATTCGCTCTAGTTTCCGGTTTGTCTCTCTCCTGCGTTCCACAGATGACAAGGCCACCTACCGTCCTCCGAAAATCAGTTTATTTTTGACTCTGTGAAGTGGGTAAGGTGACTTCTTGGAGCCAGTACTGGGTTTTGTCTATATCGTGAGTTTGAGTATTTGTCTTAAATCTATTAAGTTCTTAATTGCATATCACTTTTAGAAAGTGAATTTTGGAACGTATATTTGGATATTGCGTGATATTTACTCGAGCTACTTGAGGTATGAAAGCTCTTTTCCTTTTGGGATAATGAGTAGGGTTTGTGACAGAGGTAAGCTATTAAATTGTGAACCTCTTTTCGTGCATTACGGCCTTTAAGTGGTTCGATTAATCTTACCGAGTCTTAAATATAAGGAAGTGTCCTAAAATCCCATTGTTTATTAATTGGTACATACCTACTGCATTTTCCTATTCGTAATTACATGTCCATATGTATTAATTAATGACAGTGATATTTGAGTAAATTTTTAATAGCTCTGCCTTGGTCGCTATTCCAGAACCATATATATTAGTTAATGACAGTGTTTTGAAAGGAAATTTTAATAGCTCTGCCTTGTTCGTTATTCCAGAGCCATACGTATTAATGACAGTGATTTATTTCTCTACTTTATTCGTAATTCTAGAACCCGAACCCTATAGTTAACAACAATGAAATGAAAGGATATTTTACTAGGCTGTGCTTTATTCGTAATTCTACAACCCTTTGTAGTTAATAACTGTGATATGGAAGGAAATTTTACTATTTTAACTTCATTCGTAATTCCAGAACACTATATAGTTAATAACAGTGATATGTAATTCCAGTACCCTATAAAGTTAATACCAGTGATATGAGAGGAAATTCTAATAGCTCTTGACTTGTTCGTAATTTCAGAGCCCTATATAGCTTGTAACAGTGATATGTAATTCCAGAACCCTACTTAGCTGTTTTTTTCGTAATTCCAGAACCCTATATAGTAATAAGTGATGAGAGAAATTTTACAATATAGTAAGTGACCTATGAGAGGAAAGAAACTATTAATAGATGAAAGGAAATTTTACATATAGTTAATAAAGTGATATGAGAGGAAATTTTCTGACTAGATCTTGACTTATCGTAATCCAGAACCCTATATAGTTTTCTAAGTGATATTGCAAAGAGAAAATTTTACTAGTTCGGCGGTTCATTCGTAATTCCAGAAAACCTATTTGATGGTCATTTCTACTGCTTCTCAATAGAATTTGTCTTCATTTCTCTAAAGTAAAAGCCTCGTTAATCCTTTTTAATTTCCTTTGACTTAGTTACTGGTATGTGGTCTCGCGTACAACTCAAATAGGCTTTTTCCATTTTGCTCTCGCTTAGTATGTCTTGCCCTGAAAACCTATTCAGGCATGATGGCTACTAGAATGGCGGAGTTTTGTCCCCATTGGCAATCCGTTCGGAGATAATGGCAGGATGGCTACGAGTATAGCTTACGGCACCTTGGATAGGGAGGTATCTTCCTGTCACGCTTTTGTCGTGGGCCCTAGTAATAGTGGATGATAATGTGCAAAACCAACAACTTAATTGGAGGTCACTTTTACGGTTTCTTGTTAGTGTTGCTTGAAGGGTATTTTATTTGGAATTCTGCCGTTTTCACGTTATTTTGATTTTCTTGGTAATTCGCTCATTCTTACATTTAGTATGTGGACTTTTTATAGCCTAATTGACTTCATTCGTTCGTGTTGCCTATAAAGTATCTTAGTCCCTAATTTATGACTTTTAACTTTACTCTAGGAGCCAGTGTGAATCTTTGAATTAAGGGCTTGTAGCACTGTCTTTTTACTTTATCCATTTCGCTGAAACAGTCTGTCGTGCATGGAAAACTGAGATTAATATAAAAGCAATGACTGTCAGTGACTGTCAGTGATGAGATATGACTGCTTTTATTGCCAATCCGATTGGGGTCAAGATATGGTCATGACTATCTTGCAATGAGGTTTCTTGAATTGTCGTGGATCTGCTGTATTAGTATTTCCAGGGCCCGGTACATCAGGGAATGAATATGTACAAATTTTAGTTCTTTTCTTGTATCTATTGCGTATAGGGTATTTATCATCGGAAGAGCCAAACAAGCGCTATAGTAATTTTTATTCCCATTGGGACGTTTCGGCTTTAAAATACGATGCCATTTTCGAACTAAGAAGTAAAACATAAAATCAAATGTAGTGTTTGGTCTAGTGGAACGAGGAAATTTTTCATGAGACGCCGTCAGGAAGTTGAAGTTACAAGTGAAGACCCTGGAAGGTCGCTTGAAGGAAACTTATTTTATCGACTTTTACGTACTGAAAAATGCAGTCAATGGAAATGTTTAGTCTATAGTAACATCACACGGGAAGTGCACAAAAACAAAATTTCTGATTTGGGTGGACGCTATGCGTGAACATCATGTGACCCTTCTAGAAAAGTTTAAATTTATAATTTTCCTTGTTAAGAATTATCCGTAGGAAAATTTATTTTTCAGTCTAAACTTGTGTACTAATCAAGACTTAAATTAAAAATTAAAGATTCCTCTGAATCTCCTGTTTAAGAGATTGAAACAACTGTTCATTTTACCAGTACATTGAACCTTTGCTCTGAGATTTGTAAATACTATTATAATTTTTGAAAATTAACACAAATCTAATAGTTTTCTTCATTGCCTAAATAGCAAACCTGAAAATATAATTACTTTGGATAGGGAAGTTAATGTTATTATATTTTCAGATATTTTCATCGTGTTTAGAGGAAACTCACTTTTTCAGGATTAGGCTTAGTTTTTTTCAGTCACTGTCCTAATATTTCCAAGCTAAATGCTATTAATGCTTTAATCTACGAGCTCGTAACTTATGCTCCCATGTCACTTGTTTCATGAAGAGATGGAGTTCTTAGTTAAACTTTCGCAAATAAGGCTTAACCAACCAATATCAGGCTATTTCTGGAAAAATTAGTCAAATATGCCAGTTATTAACGGTTCCTAAACTTTGGTAAATCCACTAAACTTGAGAGCGAACTGAAATACTGTTTTGTTAGATTTTATCCACCGATTACTTTCAGATTCATTATTCTTAATGATTTTACAATAAAATGCCTACTACTCTTCAAAGACTGCCTGATTATCTGCGTTCTGGTATTGTTTACCATTACACATGCCCCAACTCCCAAGCAACAGTCTTCCATCCGTGAGCACAGCAGTAAAGGCTTGTTTGGTTCTTTCTCATAAAGATCAGATTCCCTAAGAACCAATCGATAGTAATTATTTTGGGTATTTATCATATTTAGGAAAAACCCGTGGTTTTTAAGTTTTGTATCTTGTGAGTTCCCTTTATACGTGTTTTGTATCTTTTAAACAGGAAGTCTCCACCGTGTTAACTAACAGTCATTGCTGAATTGGGAGGGGGAAATCTTGGCAGCCCAATTTCTTTCGTTAGAGGTGGCCCTAAAATAGTAATCTTATTTTCATATACCAAATTTAAAACTTCTCGCTAGAATAGTCTCCCACTTGTTGATGCAGTGCCATTTTTCTATGGAAAGCGCCAAGGATCCTGGAGTTTCTTAGCTGGTAACAATTGTCAACTTAGTTGATGTCAGTGGGGCGGTAGCGATTGCTTGTGCACAAGTGCTCCGGCGTAAAACGCAAGCCGCTGCCGTGTTCCGATTTAGCTGAAACTGAGCTATTGTCGTCTATGGAAAACTCATTAGTTCCAAGCACATTGTTAGTGATCAGGGCAGAAGGCATTACTGCTATTAACATATTGCCAACCCAATAGGAGAAAATGTAGGACAAAGATGTGAATGCAGTTGATGGTATCATAGGAGTGAGGTTTCTTGGGGGACATCATCGGGAAATAGGGAAGTGGCTCAGTCGCTTTCGTTGTTCAATGGCCATATAGGCTACATTAGTGAAGGAAGGTGAATGCAAACTCATTTTTAGCTTCTTTCTAGACTCATCCGAAGGCTTCTTATGTTCCATACACAGATTTTGACGTCCACTAGTGTCCCCTCGTACGTCAAGGTCGTTTTAACTATGTTTACTCCTCTTTTCATGTTAGACCAAATTTCTCGCCCCCTTGTTTCTAGAATGTACAGGACCGTCAGTCCTCCCTCCCTATCCCCCTTTTGGAGCCTTATGCACATTAACTGAGAGCCTTGCCATGCCCTTTTGCCGCCTCCCTCACTCAATTGCTTAATGACAATTAATTACCCACTATAAAACAAATGGGTCTGTACCATTATCTATTCCTCTCTCTAATTCCTTCCTCCCCCCCAACCTCCCTTCCAAACCTTCGTCTTCCTTCAACCTATCCTACACAACCCCCTCTCCCCCAACGTAACGGGTTGTTTATGTGAATGTCGTTCTCTTGGTGAAGTGCCCCAGAATCCTTTTAATTGATTTCTAGTAACGAGCAGATTCGTTGATTCAAGTAAGAGCGGCGAAAGCACTGAAGTGCTAGTGCGTTTTTTTTCCCTCAAGGCTCTATACATTACCGAATGAAAATTATCAAATAAACTAATAATAGAATAAGCTGGATACTGTGATTACAAACGGGGAAGCTACTTCATTCCTGAATATGGAAGTATAGTGGTGTATAATTGTAATTGCAGGCTTCTTCTTAAATATGGAAGCATAGTGGTATTTAATATGTAATTGTTACTTCATTCTCGTGCTGATTCCTGTCTCGAATGGTCATGACCTCAGCGTGGTGAGACAGTGGCAACATGGTTCATCCATGATGGATGTGTGACATCTCCTCGTGCATGATCCATGGTCTAACGGTGACCAAATTCATCTGTGGTGTGTAATATCTTGGTGATCAGAGAGGGTAGTAGACATCTGTTCTTTTTAAAATTCTCTTAAAATTAACCTGAAAATCTTGAAAAAGACTTCAATTTTGCTTAATGATGAATGTGAGGTAGGTGAATGCTAAACAATATTTTCTGTAGACACTATCCTTTAATGATTTGAAGAGTTAATGTAGGTTCATAAAGAAATTAAATTTTCTTCCTAATATATGCCAGTTTATAGAAGATCTTTTCTTGTAAAGAAATGAAAGAAGAATCGGCTGAGAAGTAAAAAGAGTTCAGAATGCTGATGTAGGCGATAATAAACTGTTGAATGACACTGAATAGAGGTTTAAAAAAAAGTATTTAAATTCTGGGGTACTTTGTGTATGAAAGTGGATGAGAAACTAATCATATTCTGAGGAATTAGGGGCATATATTGTCCTCTGTGACTTTGATTGAAATAAAGCTCAAATATTCTCTTAATTCATTAAAAAAAATCAAATTGGTAAGTGTTCCAACAAAAAAAGCTTACTTTAAGAGACACCTGGAAAGAGAGATAAATTAAGATTATTTTCCCTTTGTTGCAGTTAACTGTACTGGATCATCTCGGCAGAGAAGAATAAAATACAGGGTTGAAGTTATCGTTGCGGATTTTGACATTGATTGGTTTGTAAAAGTGCCAGTTTCCGATTTTTTTTATAAAGGAAAAAAAAATTATTTAATCTCGTCGAGGCCAAATAGTTTGCAGAGAGTCATATAGTTTAAGTATCTTATTTCCGTATTAAGTCATTGTTCCTTGAATCTAAACAATTTGAGTCAATGGGTTTATGGTAGACGTAGGTGAAATGTTTGTGTACATATATCATTTTGTTAGTAGTTTAGTGTACATACATTATTTTGTCAGTAGTTAAGCAGTGCTGGTGAAGTGAGCAACAGTGCGAAGCAGTGCTGGTGAAGAGAGTGCGGTAGTGCTGTGTGCTGGTGAAATGAATGCAATAGAACGGCACTAAGCAGTGCTAATGAAGTGAGACGATAGTACGGCACTAAGTGTGGTGAAGAAAGTGCAAATATGACAAATTTCTTCTTTACTCTGTTAGAAACAGAGAATTGACTGTCTTAGTATTTTTTCTTCTGCCCTACCCCGTTAATGCGGTTAACCTAGTCACTAAGGTTAGAAAAATCACGGCGGTGGTGACCTGTCCTTCTTGCAATAAGGATGATAATGAAGGAGATTGGATTGTGTATGTGGTGGTTAGTGTATAAAGGATCTTGGTGAGGTAGTGCTATCTGTGCTGGTGAAGTGACCACAATAGTACGGCACCAAGCAATGCTTGTCAAGTGACTACAATAGTACGGCACTAAGCAGCATGGGTGAAGTGAGTGCAATAGTATGGCACTAATCAGGGCTGGTGAAGAAACTGCAAATATGACTAAAGTTCTTCAATTTATCTTCAACGAGTTCTTTGATTGTTCTTTGTGGAGTTCTTAGATAGTTTTTTCATGAATTTAGGTACCTTATTTCCGGATTAAGTCATTTTGTTCCATTTAATTATCTATTTCCGGAGTCCGTCATTATTCAGGTCATTTAATTTAAAGGTTCATTTAATTTAAATCTTATTTCCGGATTGTCATTAAGTTCATTGTCATTTAATTACCTTTCCTCTTCCAGATTCACTCATTGATTACAGGTTCATTTAATCTAAACTTATATCCAGATAAATATGTTTTCAGATATTCGAATTATTCAATCTCTCGATGATTAGTACTTTGCAAATAGTAAAGTGTATTAAATTATTTGACGTTAAATAATTTGTAGATAGGCAGTTTAAATAATCATTCAATACTAAATAGCTTGCAGATAGTCTGTTTAATCATTTGTTGCTAAATAGTTTTCAGATAGTCAAAAATATTATTTTGGCAAGTTTTTTTTATAGGAAATTATTGAATTGAAATAATTTTAGTCGATGTGTTTATGGTAGACATAGGTGAAATGTTTCTGTACATATATTTTTTTCTTAGTTAAGTGTACATATATTATTTTGTCAATAGTTAAGCAGTGCTGATGAAGTGAGTGCAACAGTGCAAAGCAGTGCTGGTGAATTGAGTGAGGTAGTGCTATTTGTGCTGGAAGTGACTACAACAGAACAGCACTAAGCAGTGCTCGTGAATTGAGGCAATATTGCAGCACTAAGCAGTGTGGTGAACAAAGTGCAAATATGACTTAGTTCTTCGATTGTTCTTCGATTGTTCTTCGATTGTTCTTCGATTGTTCTTCGATGAGTTCTTCGATGAGTTCTTCGATATAGAATTTTTTCATATTTATATATTTTCAGATTAAGTCATTGTTCCATTTAAATATCTTATATCTGGATTCACTCTCCACAGTTCCACATGTCTTAAATTTATAGATGCACATGTAGATTTTGTAATGGTTGAAATTTTAGTGTAAAATTATATTTGTAAGTTAATGGGTGAGGAAGGAAGGGGTTTTCAGATACTACTTTTGGCTAGCTGCCACTTATAGCTGAAGACTTGAACCAAATCAAACTTACTAACAATGGAACAGGCTCTACGAGCATAAGTCGCCTCTTACTTTACTTCCTACTTTTGAACCCCTTTTACTTTCAAGTAAAGAAACCTGGGGTTGGCATTTTTATGGTGTGGAAACCCATATCAATGTTGATTCCGGGAGTCCCTTTCTAGGAAGGGTTCGCCCTTACTAGTTTGGGGCTTGCCTCACGGTTTAGGGTTCCGTGACAGTACTGGGGGTGGGGGAGGGAGGCTTTGACAGGCCGATCTTCCTGGCATTGACGTCCCCTACTGTCTCGACGGTCATGGCCTCAACGCGGTGAGACAGTGGCAACATGGATCATCATGTATGATCTGTGGCTAACTAGTGACCATAACACCACAGGTTCAAGTCTCGGCTCATGAAATTTTGTATTCAAAAAAAATTGTTACAAAATCTAAGCTGCACTAATTTCAATCTATTATCGGTTCAGGTGTCTGAATTTAGATTTCTTCTTTTCAGATTTGAGTCATGAATTTAAATATCTTATTTTCAGATTTGTAGCAGTCGTGAACTTTTAACATCTTTTTTCAGGATGAAGAGCGTACGTGCGGATCGGGCGTGTTTTCGCTTTACTCAATTTGAAACTGAGAATTGACGGTCTAATTTTTTTTTACTCTGCCCTACCCACGTTAATGCGGTTAACCTAGTCACTATAGGTACTAAAATCACTGCGGCGGTGACGTGTCATTCTTGCAATAAGGATGATAATGAAGGAGAATGGTTTAGATGTGTATGCGGTGATTAGCGTATCGCAAAGAATGTGTGTATCTTGGTGAAGGAAGCAAAAAGAATATTTCTGTTGCTATTGAAATGAACTGTATAAATTGTCATGGTCGCAAATATCAAACAGATGGTCATATACTGAACTCAAATGAATGCAAAAAACTTACATTATGAATGGGAAAGGATTGCTGATTATACAGATCATGGCAATGATTGCTTATAGAAAATTAAAATGAGAGTGAATATCCAATCTGTAGGAAATCACACTTCAGATTGGAGACTTGCTAACTGAAAATTTTATGGCCCTTTTTGCCATTGGTGAGACATGGCTGAAAGACATGAAACTGCAATATTGCTGATATGATCCGCCTGCGCATAGCTTCCTTCACTTCCCGAGGGAAGGTTGAGTTTGGTCGACTGCTTGACTGGACTGATAAAATGTCTCCTGCTAGTGTTTTTATCTGCATTGATTTTAATCTAAGGATGGATGATCCAACCAGTGAAGGTGTCAGTGTTTAATGATATGGAAAATCAAACATAAGTGTGGAATTTGCAATGTGATCAAAATACGTCTGATGAATTAAACAAAATTTTATAATGGTGGTCCTGCTGCGAGCACTATGGAAATGGTGGTGGACCTGAATAAGCCTTCAATATCAGTTAGTTTGAAGATAGTCAAATATTTTTTAATCTTCCTAGGCTAAATAATTTGAAGATAGTTAAAACCTGATCACTTCATTAAATAGGTTTTATTTTTACAGCAAATCCTTAAATTATAGAAAACTTAGAGGCAATAAAGGTTAATAGTTTGGGTACAAACTTTATAATATCTCATTGTATGTGTATGTGTTCGAGGCATATGCAGTAATGGTTTTTTTGAATTTAGTGCAATAGTTTGTTGGTTAGCAATAATACAGTTAGATGCTAATGTAGATTTTGTAACTGTTGAAATTTTGGTATGTTCAACTTTTATTAGTCAGGTTAATGGCTGAGGAAGGAAGGGGCTTTCAGGTACTCAGTGTTTGTGGGCAGCTTCTCCAACAAATTTTTTGTTTTTGGTCAGATTTCAAACTTTGTGAACTCCTTAAAAAGAATAAGACTGCAGTAAAATACAAATATAATTATTTTTTACAAATTAATTATTTTTTTATTTAATTCTCTGAAGTGTTAACCTTTAAATAGTCGGTAAACTTAGTTTTGATAATTGGATAATCAATTTCATAATTTGTCATATTTTTGTTAATGAAAAATAGAAATCTAATATTTTTTTTTAACATTTTAAATAGAAATCCTGTATCAGAGCAGCAAATTAATATTTTACTTTTGTTTCAGGATGTACTGGATCATCTCTGCTGCTCAGAAGAAACAAACTGCTAGTCTATGTAGTGCGGGTGTATTATAAAAGTTTGTGAAAAAGTGGTGTCTGTAGATATTTAGGTGAGCATACCATGAAAAGCCTTCCCTTTTTCCTTTAGTGTTAGTCTTTTTTGTACTAGGATGCCTCTAATGTATTGCACTTCTGGGGAACTTTGCCCAGATTGTACTTGTGTATGTAAGTGGATGATATTGATTCATATTCTGAAGAATTAGGGGCACGTGCTGTCCTCTGTGAATTGGGTATTTGATTTTTGTTGGAAGTTTCAGACACATTTGTGTTCAGTCGGAATTCACCCATGGTGAAGTCCTTTAATTAAGAATGAATAGGTTGGTTAAAAATTTATACCAATATGGCAGTAGTAAATTATGAATATATATTTCTTCAAAATAAGGTATATTTCGGGAAGCTCATTCTCCCAAGTATTAATCTTTTGTAGTCTGTAAACTTATTGCAATAACATGGTTATTAACTGGTAAAGAATCTTTGCTTATTAATTACCATTTTATTAAAATAAAGGTCAAATGCTTTCTTAATTCATTAAAAAAAATAAAAAGTGATGTTCCAATGCCAAAAGCCTGTTTTAATGGACACCTGGAGAGAGAACAAAGAAATTAACATTATTTTATCTTTGTTACAGGAAACTGTACTGGATCATCTGACTCTGAAAAACTTAAATACAGGGTTGCAGATTTTGACATGAATGGAGGTTTGTAAAAGAGCTAGTTACAGATTTATTTTATAAAAGAAAAAACTTTCATCTCGTTGAGGCTAAATAGTTAGATTGTCAAAGAAAGTATTTTCTCTTTCAAGGCTAAATAGTTAGCTGATAGTCAAAGAATTTATCTAATCTCTAGGCTGAATAGTTTGGAGATAGTAAAAAAATTAAAGATATTTAAACTCTCGAGGCTAGATAGTTTCAGATAGTCGTAAAATTTACGTTATCTCTCGAGGATAAGTAATTTACAGATAATGGAGGATTTAATCATTCGATGCTAAATAGTTTGTTGATCATTAGTTTCTTTAATCATTCGACACGAACTAGTTTTGCAGATAGTCAGTTTATTTCATCACTTGATGCTAAATATGTGCACAGTCAAAACTATTATTTAGGTAAAGTTTCCTTTTGTCAAATCCTGGAACTGAAATAATTTGAATCTATAGGTTTATGGTAAACGAGGTGAAATATTTGTGTACATATGTTTTTGTGTTGTAGTAGTTAAGCAGTACTGGTGAATAGTGAAATAGTACGAAACAGTGATGAAGTGACTACAATAGTATGGCACTAAAGGCGTGATTGTGAAGAGAGTGCAGTAAGCAGCACGGGTGAAGTGAGTGCAATTGTACGGCACTAATCAGTGCTGGTGAGAAACTGCAAAATAGTTTGCAGAGTCATATAGTTTAAGTATCTTTTATCGTATTAAGTCATTGTTCCTTGAATCTAAACAATTACAGTCAATGGGTTTATGGTAGACGTAGGTGAAATGTTTGTGTACATATATCCATTTTGTTAGTAGTTTAGTGTAAATACATTATTTTGTCAGTAGTTAAGCAGTGGTGGTGAAGTGAGCAACAGTGCGAAGCAGTGCTGGTGAAGAGTGCGGTAGTGCTGTGTGCTGGTGATATGAGTGCTAATGAAGTGAGACGATAGTACGGCACTAAGTGTGGTGAAGAAAGTGCAAATATGACAAATTTCTTCTTTACTCTGTTAGAAACAGAGAATTGACTGTCTTAGTATTTTTCTTCTGCCCTACCCGTTAATGCGGTTAACCTAGTCACTACGGTTACAAAAATCACGGCGGTGGTGACCTGTCCTTCTTGCAATGAGGATGATAATGAAGGAGATTGGTTAGTGTATAAAGGATCTTGGTGAGGTAGTGCTATCTGTGCTGGTGAAGTGACCACAATAGTACGGCACCAAGCAATGCTTGTCAAGTGACTACAATAGTACGGCACTAAGCAGCATGGGTGAAGTGAGTGCAATAGTATGGCACTAATCAGGGCTGGTGAAGAAACTGCAAATATGACTAAAGTTCTTCAATTTATCTTCAACGAGTTCTTTGATTGTTCTTTGTGGAGTTCTTAGATAGTTTTTTCATGAACTTTAGGTACCTTATTTCCGGATTAAGTCATTGTTCCATTTAATTATCTTATTTCCGGAGTCAGTCATTATTCCAGGTTCATTTAATTTAAAGTTCATTTAATTTAAATCTTATTTCCGGATTAAGTCATTGTTCCATTTAATTACCTTCTTTCCAGATTCACTCATTATTACAGGTTCATTTAATCTAAACTTATATCCAGATAAATTAGTTTTCAGATATTCGAATTTATTCAATCTCTCGATGATTAGTACTTTGCAAATAGTAAAAGTGTATTAAATTATTTGACGTTAAATAATTTGTAGATAGGCAGTTTATTTAATCATTCAATACTAAATAGCTTGCAGATAGTCTGTTTAATCATTTGTTGCTAAATAGTTTTCAGATAGTCAAAAATATTATTTTGGCAAGTTTTTTTATAGGAAATTATTGAATTGAAATAATTTTAGTCGATGTGTTTATGGTAGACATAGGTGAAATGTTTCTGTACATATATTTTTTTCTTAGTTAAGTGTACATATATTATTTTGTCAATAGTTAAGCAGTGCTGATGAAGTGAGTGCAACAGTGCAAAGCAGTGCTGGTGAAGTGAGTGAGGTAGTGCTATTTGTGCTGGAAGTGACTACAACAGAACAGCACTAAGCAGTGCTCGTGAATTGAGGCAATATTGCAGCACTAAGCAGTGTGGTGAAGAAAGTGCAAATATGACTTAAAGTTCTTCGATTGTTCTTCGATGAGTTCTTCGATGAGTTCTTCGATATAGAATTTTTTCATATTTATATATTTTCAGATTAAGTCATTGTTCCATTAAATATCTATATCTGGATTCACTCTCCACAGTTCCACATGTCTTAAATTTATAGATGCACATGTAGATTTTGTAATGGTTGAAATTTTAGTGTAAAATTATATTTGTAAGTTAATGCGTGAGGATGGACGGGGTTTTCAGATACTACTTTTGGCTAGCTGCCACTATAGCTGAAGACTTGAACCAAATCAAATTACTACAATGGAACAGGCTCTACGAGCATAAGTCGCCTCTTACTTTACTTCCTACTTTTGAACCCTTTTACTTTCAAGTAAAGAAACTGGGGATGGCATTTTTATGGTGTGGAAACCCCATATCAATGTTGATTCCGGGAGTCCCTTTCTAGGAAGGGTTCGCCCTTACTAGTTTGGGGCTTGCCTCACGGTTTAGGGTTCCGTGACAGTACTGGGGGAGGGGAGGCTTTGACAGGCCGATCCTTCCTTGGCATTGACGTCCCCTACTGTCTCGACGGTCATGGCCTCAACGCGGTGAGACAGTGGCAACATGGATCATCATGTATGATCAGTGGCCTAATAGTGACCATAAACACCACAGGTTCAAGTCTCGGCTCATGAAATTTTGTATTAAAAAATAAGTTACAAAATCTAAGCTGCACGAATTTCAATCTATTATCGGTTCAGGTGTCTTGAATTTAGATTCTTCTTTCAGATTTATGCAGTCATGAATTTAAATATCTTATTTTCAGATTTGTAGCAGTCGTGAACTTTTAACATCTTTTTTCAGGATGAAGAGCGTACGTGCAGATCGGGCGTGTTTTCGCTTTACTCAATTTGAAACTGAGAGCAATTGACGGGTTGGTCTAATTTTTTTTTACTCTAGCCCCACCCATACCCACGTTAATGCGGTTAACCTAGTCACTATAGGTACTAAAAATCACTGCGGCCGGTGGTGACGTGGTCATTCTTGCAATAAGGATGATAATGAAGGAGAATGGTTTAGATGTGTATGCGGTGATTAGCGTATCGCAAAGAATGTGTGTATCTTGGTGAAGGAAGCAAAAAGAATATTTCTGTTGCTATTGAAATGAACTGTATAAATTGTCATGGTCGCAAATATCAAACAGATGGTCATATACTGAACTCAAATGAATGCAAAAACTTACATTATGTAATGGAAAGGATTGCTGATTATACAGATCATGGCAATGATTGCTTATAGAAAATTAAAATGAGAGTGAATATCCAATCTGTAAGAAATCGCACTTCAGATTGGAGACTTGCTAACTGAAAATTTTATGGCCCTTTTTGTGCCATTAGTGAGACATGGCTGAAAGACATGAAACTGCCAATATTGCTGATATGATCCCACCTGCGCATAGCTTCCTTCACTTCCCGAGGGAAGGTTGAGTTTGGTCGACTGCTTGACTGGACTGATAAAATGTCTCCTGCTAGTGTTTTTATCTGCATTGATTTTAAT
Source organism: Macrobrachium nipponense (assembly GCF_015104395.2). NCBI lineage: Eukaryota > Metazoa > Arthropoda > Malacostraca > Decapoda > Palaemonidae > Macrobrachium > Macrobrachium nipponense. The sequence continues at coordinate 140,161,509 of NC_087202.1, read as the reverse complement.
CTAAGGATGGATGATCCAACCAGTGAAGGTGTCAGTGTTTAATGATATGGAAAATCAAACATAAGTGTGGAATTTGCAATGTGATCAAATAAATCTGATGAATAAACAAAATTTTCTTTTATAAAGGTGGTCCTGCTGCAAGCACTATGGAAATGGTGGTGGACCTGAATAAGCCTTCAATATCAGTTAGTTTGAAGATAGTCAAATATTTTTTAATCTTCCTAGGCTAAATAATTTGAAGATAGTTAAAACCTGATCACTTCATTAAATAGGTTTTATTTTTACAGCAAATCCTTAAATTATAGAAAACTTAGAGGCAATAGGTTAATAGTTTGGGTACAAACTTTATAATATCTCATTGTATGTGTAGTGTTAGAGGCTATGCAGTAATGGTTTTTTTGAATTTAGTGCAATAGTTTGTTGGTTAGCAATAATACAGTTAGATGCTAATGTAGATTTTGTAACTGTTGAAATTTTGGTATGTTCAACTTTTTATTAGTCAAGTTAATGGCTGAGGAAGAAAGGGGCTTTCAGGTACTCAGTGTTTGTGGGCAGCTTCTCCAACAAATTTTTTTGTTTTTGGTCAGATTTCAAACTTTGTGATTACTTAAAAAGAATAAGACTGCAGCAAAATACAAATGTAATTATTTTACCAAATGAATTATTTTGATTTAATTCTCTGAAGTGTTAACCGTTAAATAGTCGGTAAACTTAGTTTGATAATTGGATAATCAATTTCATAATTTGTCATATTTTTGTTTAATGAAAATAGAACTCTTAACATTTTAAATAGAAATCCTGTATCAGAGCAGCAAATTAATATTTTACTTTTGTTTCAGGATGTACTGGATCATCTCTGCTGCTCAGAAGAAACAAACTGCTAGTCTATGTAGTGCGGGTGTATTATAAAAGTTTGTGAAAAAGTGGTGTCTGTAGATATTTAGGTGAGCATACCATGAAAAGCCTTCCCTTTTTCCTTTAGTGTTAGTCTTTTTTTGTACTAGGATGCCTCTAATGTATTGCACTTCTGGGGAACTTTGCCCAGATTGTACTTGTGTATGTAAGTGGATGATATTGATTCATATTCTGAAGAATTAGGGGCACGTGCTGTCCTCTGTGAATTGGGTATTTGATTTTTGTTGGAAGTTTCAGACACATTTGTGTTCAGTCGGAATTCACCCATGGTGAAGTCCTTTAAGAATGAATAGGTTGGTTAAAAATTTATACCAATATGGCATCAGTAAATTATGAATATATATATTTCTTCAAAATAAGGTATATTTCGGGAAGCTCATTCTCCCAAGTATTAATCTTTTGTAGTCTGTAAACTTATTGCAATAACATGGTATTAACTGGTAAAGAATCTTATGCTTATTAATTACCATTTTATTAAAATAAAGGTCAAAATACTTTCTTAATTCATTAAAAAAAATAAAAAGTGATGTTCCAATGCCAAAAGCCTGCTTTAATGGACACCTGGAGAGATAACAAATTACATTATTTTATCTTTGTTACAGGAAACTGTACTGGATCATCTTGACTCGGAAAACTTAAATACAGGGTTGCAGATTTTGACATGGATGGAGGTTTGTAAAAGCTAGTTACAGATTTATTTTATAAAAGAAAAAACTTTCATCTCGTTGAGGCTAAATATTTATATTGTCAAAGAAAGTATTTTCTCTTTCAAGGCTAAATAGTTAAGCTGATAGTCAAAAGAATTTATCTAATCTCTAGGCTGAATAGTTTGGAGATAGTAAAAAAACTTAAAGTATATTAAACTCTCGAGGCTAGATAGTTTTCAGATAGTCGTAAAATTTACGTTATCTCTCGAGGATAAGTAATTTACAGATAATGGAGGTTTATAATCATTCGATGCTAAATAGTTTGTGGATCATTAGTTTCTTTAATCATTCGACACGAACTAGTTTGCAGATAGTCAGTTTATTTCATCACTTGATGCTAAATATTGTGCACAGTCAAAACTATTATTTAGGTAAAGTTTCCTTTGTCAAATCCTGGAACTGAAATAATTTGAATCTATAGGTTTATGGTAAACGAGGTGAAATATTTGTGTACATATATTTTTGTGTTAGTAGTTAAGCAGTGCTGGTGAATAGTGAAATAGTACGAAACAGTGATGAAGTGACTACAATAGTATGGCACTAAGCCGTGATTGTGAAGAGAGTGCAGTAAGCAGCACGGGTGAAGTGAGTGCAATTGTACGGCACTAATCAGTGCTGGTGAAGAAACTGCAAATATGACTTATGTTCTTCAATTGTTCTTCAATAAGTTCTTAGATTGTTCTTCGTTGAACTTTGATAGTTCTTTCATGAACTTTTATACCTTATTAACGGATTGTCATTGTTCAATTTAATTATCTTATTTCCAGATTCACTTTTTATTCCAGGTTCATTTAATTTAAATTTTCCGGATAAAATCATTGAGCCATGTATCTTATATCTGGATTCACTCATTATTCCAGGTTCGTATAGTTTAAGTGTCTTATTTCCGAATTGTCATTGTTGCATTTAATTACCTTATTTCCCGTTCCCGATTAATTCAATATTCCAGGTTCATTTAATTTACATAACCTATTTCTAGATAAGCTTGTTTTCAGATTTTTGAATTTATTCAACCTATTGAGGATATCTAGTTTGTAGATAGTAAAAGTATATTTAATCATTTGGCGCTAAATATTTTAATTATCTATTTAATCATTTGATGTTAAATAGTTTGAAGATAGTTAATTTAATTATTCAATGCCAAATAGTTTGCAGATATTCGGTTTATTTAATCATTTGATGCTAAATAGTGTTCAGATAGTAGAAAGTATTATTTTGGTAATTTTATATAGGAAATTATTGAATTTGAAATAATTTGAGTTGATGGGTTTACGGTAGACATAGGTGAAAAGTTTGTGTGAAAAGTTTGTGTACATTTATTGTTAGTAGTTAAGTGTACATACATTATTTTGTCAGTAGTTAAGCAGTGCAGGTGAAGTGAGCAACAGTGCGAAGCAGTGCTGGTGAAGTGAGTGAGGTAGTGCTATTTGTGCTGGAAGTGACTGCAATAGAACAGCACTAAGCAGTGCTCGTGAATTCAAGCAATATTACGGCACTAAGCAGTGTGGTGAAGAAAGTGCAAATATGACTTAAAGTTCCTCGATTGTTCTTCAATTGTTCTTCAATGAGTTCTTCAATTGTTCTTCGATGAGTTCTTCGATATAGAATTTTTTCATATTTATATTTTTTCAGATTTAGTCATTGTTCCATTTAAATATCTTATTTCTGGATTCACTCTTCATGGTTCCATGTCTTAATTTATAGATGCTCATGTAGATTTTGTAACTGTTTGAATTATATTTGTAAGTTAATGGGTGAGGAAGGAAGGGGTTTTCAGATACTACTTTTGGCTAGCTGCCACTTATAGCTGAAGACTTGAACCAAATCAAACTTACTAACAATGGAACGGGCTCTACGAGCATTAGTCGCCTCTCACTTTACTCCCTACTTTTGAACCCCTTTTACTTTCAAGTAAAAAAAGAAACCTGGGGTTGGCATTTTTATGGTGTGGAAACCCATATCAATGTTGATTCCGGGAGTCCCTTTCTAGGAAGGGTTCGCCCTTACTAGTTTGGGGCTTGCCTCACGGTTAGGGTTCCGTGACAGTACTGGGGAGGGGAGGCTTTGACAGGCCGATCCTTCCTTGGCATTGACGTCCCCTACTGTCTCGACGGTCATGGCCTCAACGCGGTGAGACAGTGGCAACATGGATCATAATCATGTATGATCTGTGGCTAACTAGTGACCATAACACCACAGGTTCAAGTCTCGGCTCATGAAATTTTGTATTCAAAGAAGATGCCGTTACAAAATCTAAGCTGCACGAATTTCAATCTATTATCGGTCCAGGTGTCTGAATTTAAATGTCTTCTTTTCAGATTAAATTTATTTTATTTTATTTATTTTTTTTTTTTTTTTTTCTCAAATTTGTAGGAGTCATGAACTTTATCTTTTTTCAGCATGAAGAGCGTACGGTTCGGATCGGGCGTGTTTTCGCTTTACTCAATTTGAAACTCGAGAATTGACGGTCTAATTTTTTTTACTCTGCCCTACCCACGTTAATGCGGTTGATCTAGTCACTGCGGCGGTGACGTGTCATTCTTGCAATAAGGATGATTATGAAGGAGAAGGGTTTAGATGTGTATGTAGTGATGTGTATGTAGTGATGAGTGGATCACAAATGTGTGTATCTTGATGAAGGAAGCAAAAAAGAATATTACTGTTGCTATTGAAATGGAACTGTATAAATTTACATGGTTGCAAATATCAGATGGTCATATACTGAACTCAAAAGAATGCAAAACCTTACATTATGTAATGAAGAGGATTGCTGATTATACAATCGGTAGGGAGTCTAAACACTTCAGATTGGAAACTTGCTAACTGATTTTTATGGCCATTTTTGCCATTGGTGAGACATGGCTTTTGGTCGACTGTTTGACTGGACTGATATATCTCCTGCTAGTGTTTTTATCTGCGTTGATTTTAATCTAAGGATGGATGTCAGTGTTTAATGATATGGAAAATCAAACGTACGTGTGGAATTTACAAAGAGAATTATATAATGGTGGTCCTGCTACGAGCACTTGGTGGACCTGAATAAAGCCTTCAATATCAGTTTGGAGATAGTCAAATATTTTTTAACTCTTCTAGGCAAAAATAATTTGAAGATAGTTAAAACTGATTACTTCATTAAATAGGTTTTATTTTTACAGCAAATCCTGAAATTATAGGAAACTTAGAGGCAATGGGTTAATAGTTTGGGTACAAACTTTATAGTATCTCATTGTATGTGTAGTGTTTGAGGCTATGCAGTACTGGTGTTTTTTTAATTTATTGCAATAGTTTAAGTTGGTTAGCACAATCGAGTACAGATGCTAATGTAGATTTTGTAACTGTGAAGTTTTGGTAGGTTCAACGTTTATTAGTCAGGTTAATGGCTGAGGAAGGAAGGAAGGGGCTTTCAGGTACTTGGTGTTTGTGGGCAGCTTCTCCAACAAATGTTTTTGTTTCTGGTCAGATTTCAACCTTGGTGAACTCATTAAAAAGAATTATAAGGTTCAAATTTATGCCAATACGACTGCAGTAAAATACAAATATAATATTTTACCAAAGGAGTTATTTTGAGCTAATTCTCTGAATTGTTAACTTTAATAGTCGGTAAACTTAGTTTTGTTAATGGATAATAAAAGTCATAATGGTCATATTCTGTTTAATGAAAATAGAACTCTAGTATTTTTTAACATTTTAAACCGAAATCCTGTATCAGAGCAGCAAATTAATTTTTCTTTTGTTTCAGGATGATGTACTGGATCATCAATGCTGCTCAGAAGAAACAAACTGCTTGTCTATGCAGTGCGGGTGTATTACAAATGTTTGTAGAAAAGTGGTGTCTGTAGATATTTAGGTGAGCATACATGAAAAGCCTTCCCATTTCCCTAAGTGTTTTTGTCTTTTTTTAGTAGGATGCCTCTAATGGGCAAGTAGACATAAATCTTTGAGAAAATAATCATCTATTTTAAGGGACAGATTCTAAGATATAACCTATAATGAAACCACCTTAGGAAAGAAAATATGATAAGATGTGAATATGATTTCCTGAAGTTAATAGGATTCCCTTTTGTTTAGTTCTTGTTAACTACAAGTCTCTCTCAATATTACACGAGAAATAGTGAATGTTTAGGAACCTAGATTAAGAGCATAATGACATTCCTTTCAAAAAGAAACTACCCTAAACAGTTTTCCCAACCATTTGTATTCTTTGTTCCGATAGTAGTTCCTTGTTATTATAAGTTTGGTGAAGTAGTGTATGGGAGTCTGCTGGTCTGGAATTAAAAGTGCAGAGATTATATTATTAACATTTGACTGTCATTTTTGACAACGTGAATGTGTTAGCGTTATGAAACTTGGATTAAAATTGCTATTAGAAAATCTGTCGAAACCTAGATAATCCTCCTATTTCGCTTTGTTTCAAATAATGGGAGGCGACGGATAACGTTGACATGTGTTTTATTATTTTCGAAATTACCACCATTTTAAATTGTCATACTGTTATAAATTTCATTCTGTTTGACCGAAAGTATTAAACTAAAGAAAATCGGGATGTTTTAATTTTCCTAGTCTACAAAAATATATTTACAGTTTAAATTTCTGCAGCCCCAGAAATAAAAAAAAAAAAAAAAAAAAAAAAAAAAAAAAAGTGTAAAAGTTTAAAAGGAAACGTTGATCGCGTTTGACTTTCCTCCCCATTTTCATCTCAAGCTTTGTTGTCGCTCTCATCTGTGAGGTTCGCGACAGTTTCATGCTTTGATATCTGGTAAAAAAAAATCTTAGCATCTGTAGCGACACGATTGGTGGGATATAAACTCTAATTTTCTAGGAAAGTGGTGTAGATGCGTTGTCCATTAACGCGTTCATCATTATTCTATAATATCGGTTAACATGAAAAAGCGGCTGTCAAAGATGACGACCTTAGCCTTTTGTCAACATGGCCTACTGCGTACTTCAGTCCGCAGAAGTCTACAAACTCCGACAAGAACATCTGGCAAATATTACCAAATTTGTAAATGGACAACCGTAATTTACGCAAGGTTACTATGACAATTATTTCATGTATTTCATCACTGGTGCGGCATATTTATGCGTCTGCGCAGTGTGAACATACGCCATACTTCAGTTGTTGAGGTAATCTAAAATTTCTAGCCACCTGGGATTATTAAACAATGACATGACTGAATACAGTGAACTACGCATTTACCAAAGGGAAAAACAAACCTCATGAGTCACAGGGATGTGGGGGTTGGAGGTGGGAGACCACACATCCGTAATTCACACGAGAGAAAAATGGAGAGAGAGAGCGCGCATAACGAAACAGGATATAATAATGACTCGATATGAACAGGAAGGTTAAAGGGGCCAGGCAGAGTTTCAATATAAGGAAGTGATTTCACAAGAGAAACGTGACATCATAAACTTGGCTAAGCAACAGATATCCGCTATGACTATACCCTAAAACGACTGCTATTTTAAAGTTAACGCTAAATGAATTCTTTATTCCAAATAACCATGATTCTTGGTTTTGCAAAGACGTTCTATTGTAATTTTCGACTTTCAGTTTTATGCCTATTAACCGCCGATAATAGACCTCGATCATAATTCAAAGCTGTGGGCAAGGTACCATTCAAGTCAAACCTCATGTTACTTTTATCAAGTATTTGAGTGGTGTGCTAAAGTTGGCATTGTCGTCATTTCATGTCACGTGATAAATAAGACTAATAGATTGAGTCCTGCTTATACAAATGAACTGAAGAGTAACTTTCATCAGCCCTTGACAGCAAGGACAAACCATCCGAATGGATAATCTATTCATTTATGAGCATATAAAAAGACAAAAATGATGCTTATATCACATTTGTGTAACGCGGGGGTATTCTTTATTCTTAGCACAAACTGGATTATGGCATACGCTGAAATCATCCGTTTGCAAACCTGTCTTTCACATACGGCAAAAAATACGCTCCCGAAATCTGTAGTCGTACAATGAATTTTAAGTGGAGGGGGGGTGGGGGGGGGTGATACTGAATCTAGGGTTAAAAAAAAATGAAATGGTTGGTTGTGTAATAAGCACATGGAATTATAAATTGTTAAATGAGCGTAGAAACTAAAAACTTTAAAAAATCTAAAAATGCAACTCACAAATTACATGCATGAGTTCTTTCCCATCTCCTTTGCATTCCACTGCCATGACCTTCGTATATTCGGAAACTAGAAGAGACCGGAACGTCTAAGCGTTCAAGTATAATAAGAAAGGTTGCAACATCCTCACAACTGAGAAAATCTCAATTTCTAAATTGAAATCACATTTTGTCTAAGAAGCAAGCGTAGTGAATCTCGGACATATAAATTGCAATTCAGAACGCTAACAGATGCACCAGGACTCGGAAATGAGAAAGGTAGCTGTGTAATCTATCATGCTCAGAAAACACTAGATTTAAGAGATTTCCTTCGTTTGGCAGTGAAAGGGCAAGAAACTTGTACAAAAATAGTATAAATCAATTTTTTTTCACATATCTAGCACAGAATTCTCGAAACATTCGAGAACATAAAAAAATGCTAATTTAAAAATATAGAATACAAGCACTTTAAATACAAGGGTCTGTTTTTTCTTAATAACTTGCTGTCTTCGAATCGCTTTTCATAAAAACAATAGTTTCCACAATTAAACAACCAAACTACTGCTACACCTCTTTACCTGTCATAACTATATTATATTTACTACTACTGGTCACTCGTCGTCTTACCTTCACTTGAGATGGTAATTTTCTTAGCATTGTAGTAGGTTTTCTGTGAATTTTTAAATGTATGTTGGTTATGGGACGAGTCTTTTTATTATGTTTTGTGTATTAATCCTTTTTACAGCCATGATGATGGGGGCTGGACCCCCGAACGTCCTTTTAAATTACCAGAAGACTTCTCCCTTTCATCTTCATAATGATCTGAGGCAAACTTGAAAATATTATGATGAGACAGAAATTAAAAGAATTATGTATCATGTGGTCTATGCAGGAAGTGTACGGAAGTCATGAAGGTAATTGATCTTGCATTAGGGATGACATCTAGCATGACGGCTTGGAAAGTAAATACTTCAATACTTTACCCTGGAAAAAGGCAAAGGGGCATAGGAAGACTTATTAATTCAAGTATATGGTTTTTTAATTGATAAGATTATGATAACTCCAGTTTATTCACTGATCAAGCAACGCTTAATTGCTTAATC
>NC_087202.1:140119029-140146529 GCF_015104395.2 Macrobrachium nipponense | reverse complement strand
TTTTCTTTGGAGTGGATGATAAGTTGTGGGTGTATCAACCACATCCCTAAAGGCGTGTATGTGTTTTTGTGTGTGTGTATATTAGGCCTATGTCTGCATGAGGCAAGTTGTTAATAATAAATGTTTTGTTTTGATTCTATCCTCGTTCAGGCAGTAGCTTCAGTTGATCATCTGTTCTGAATGTACGGGAGTGTTCGGCCTATTGTGAGTTGTGCTTTGTTCTTGGCATAGTACGAATTCTTCATTAGTTTGCTTCAGGAGGGCATGTAAGAATGCCCAAAACATTCAAGAACGATGTGTATTCGTACGTGCATATAAAATGTACAAACCTGATAACATAGAAGAAAATCGTCTTTTGGCTGATAGTAGTGGCTTTTGTAACACATCGCGACCTTGACATCTACACAGAGGCACTTGCAGACATTTAGCCTCAAGAACTGTTACCAATTCTAGATTGGTTTGAATTTAATAATATTGGTATCTACAATAGGCGTGGCAGTTGCCAAAGGGCACCCTTGTTTCCCCATGATATGTGGTCGCAATATGAGACAACTTTAAATGATGAAGATCTCACAAATAAACAGGCAGAAGCAGCTCATCGAAGAATTGCTTTTGAACTCTGAGCTAACCACCCAACCATATGGAAATTCATAAGAACTTTAATGAAATTACAAAAAAGAAGAGATTTATATATGGAACAGCTGATAGCGGGGTGCCCACCACCATTAAAGTCTCCCTATTTTCCCTCCCTCCCGAGAGAGAGAGAGAGAGAGAGAGAGAGAGAGAGCCAGGTAAAGTAAACGGATACTGAAATATAACGATCCCAGTCACATTTCCAACTCCATCTCAATCTCATTATCCATCTTCTTCCATCCCTTCTCGTTGCCCCCCGCCCCCGCCCCCCTTGTACTCTCTTCCCCTTCATCAATATTCTCGAACGACTTAAAATGAGGGGGGATCTTATATAAAGTCTCTTGTTAACGTAATTAATTAGGAATTTGTTTCACAGATGGCAGCACTTTGAGCACGACTATACCTCATTCGTCATTAACAAAAAATTAACTTCTTCATTTTCATATATGGGCTCAGATCCAATCACACAAAAATAGATGTATATTTCATATTTCGTTCCCGCTTTAACGAAAGTAGACTCAAACATAAAGAACAATGATTTGGAATGAGGGTCAAGACAACATCCTTAACCTTTGGATTACAAAACGCAAGAGGCAAAGATGCAACTCTCCATAACATATAGATGCTTGACAATCTTCGCCTGACTTCTCTTCAACTGACGTCTCTAGGCGCCCTTTCCTTCTCCCTTATATCTTTAGGCAATGTTTTGGGTTTCGGTGGCTGTAACACATGCAGAGGTCAACGAGGCAGTTCCCGAATGAGTGCGTTCTCACACTGCCTTCAAGATTTGCGTTTGGTTACAGAAATACATCTGATGGATTTCTTGCTCTGAGGCGTGAAAGGCAATTGGAAGGATATACTAAACATTTAAGTGTACTTCCAGATATGTGTTGTGTGTGTATATGATAATACTTAGGTTCCTTTTATGAGGTGTTGTGTTCTGTTGATCTTCAATGAAACGTACCACATATTCTGGTGTGCATGAAATCCTGGCGTTTGCAAGATTGGCTATCTGCATCCTCTGCTCATTGGAGGCGATGGCTGGCAGTTGGTCTTGCAACGACCCTCTTTATGAGGGTAGTTGTCGTCAGAAAGAGGTGATGCACTGGCTTCAGTGCATTTCATTATATTCTAACTTGAATTTCAAACATAGTTATACTATATTAATGTTCATTTTGGAAATATGGAAGACAAGAACCCGGCCTCGAGGAAAGAATACGTCGTTGTATTATATTATGTATTATATTAGATTATGTTATATTATAGGTAAAATATCTAAAGTAATTCCTAACTGGCCTCCTCACCTGAACCCACCCTCTCCCTAAATCACTATCAAGCAACTTTTGCTTTCTTAAAGCAGTTAAACCAATTTGAAATTTCTTCCTCGTGAATGTGATTGACCAGCGCAGGAGAACTTTTTTCTTTCATTTTCTTTTCTTTAAGCAATGCCTGATGGCATCTTTTCAGGATTCTAATTATATTCTTCACTGACTAATGACGAAGCTTCATTTGGTCTATCGTTTCTTTGGGCTTGTTTCAGATAAGAAAGAAGTGGGTTTATAATCTTGCGTTTAGTAGAATCTTAATTGATCTCAGAGTTAAGGAAAAATGTAGCTTTTTTCTTTTTTTTCTCAGAGGGAGGATAACATGGTGAATGGAAGTGTCAGTACTCTTGCGATTGGCAAACAATACATTATGAACGGCTGCTGATTTAACACTACTAATACATGGTGATTAAATACCACTAACTTATGATAATTTTATGCTACTAATGTACGATATGGGTGTTAAACCTCAATGAACTGAATTTGGATAAATCACATAATGAAATGAATAGCTGGGTATTTCTTTCTCCATTAAGTCGTCGCAACTTACCTTACAGTTATGTGAAGACCAAAAAGATTTTGATTACAGAAACGGCGATAGTACTTCTTTACTATAATAGTTGGGTTTTTATAATGAAAGCCGATACTCTCCAGGAAATGAGAGACGATTCTCTCTGTGATCATCGTTGCTCTTCATTTAAAAACCTTGGCAGCATTCTGTTCCTCCTTTGTGTGTACAGATGGTCATAAGCATCATGGAGGCTATATTGGATGTTAAATTCTATGATATCCTGCATTCACCTTTAATGTCTCAGTTAAGCGGAAGTGTAAAGAACGCAATGGCATTGACATACTGCATCTCATTAAGTGTTCGTTTAACGTCTCATCAATCCCGAGAGGTATTTTGTTACCGACAGAGCTCTCATGCCAAGCTCTTGTCAGTTTAGTCCAACTGTAGATTTCCTGGATCTGTTCCTCTTTCACTTTTCTACGGGATTCCATTCCCTGATGTATAATTTGCATATCACTTGCTTGAATTTAGTTTTTCATAAAAGAAAAGTGCCTACCCTCTAAATGCTTCAGAAATATTGTCTTCCATTATTTCTAACTTACACTAATTCAGATAGATTCCTGTGTAACTCACTGAAAAAGCAGCCGCTTGAATAATGGTAACATCAGTATAGATTTCTGTAGATCATAAAACAGGGGCCACTAAAATTCGTCGACTGACCCCTGACCTGATATTCTGTGAGCACCAGAATAGGTAGAAGACCCTGACCCAAGAGGATTAATAGACTCCTTTAATAATCTTGCCCAGACTTACTAGATGAGAACTGGCGAATGGTGATGACCTATGATTAGTGGTCGCTTTCTATTAACGGAACTACATTATTATGATTTGATTTAAGCAAGTTTGAGAAATTTTACTTGGTATCTCCAATGTTGGATGCAAATCCTGTCTCCCACCCCCTCCCCCTCCCCCTCCCCACTCGTGGAGTGTCTGTCAGGGGGTAACCACCTAGTAAAATATCTGTCATTACCACCACAGTATTCTAGGATATGCAGTGCTATTGTAGTACAAATTTTACTTCGTATCTCCAATGTTGGATGCAGACCCCAGTATTCTAGGATGTGCAGTGCTATTGTTGATATGTCGCGTTAGTTTGGAACATAATTTTCCACTTAGCATTTAATTTAATCTTCGTCCGTGAAAGTTGGAACTGAAATATTGGACGGACGAAGTGTTGTGCTTCATCCCAAAGGTAAAATTTAGTTTACCTTCGGAATGTTTATGTTTGTAATATAGGTATTTTCTTAACTAATCGTTTATGTAATATGTGTTCCTATGACTAATTTTGTAAAAATCATCGTCGATCTAATCAATTTCTATACCTGTGATCCTAATGATATGCTCCTTCGTTATACCAAGATTCAGTGTTTCTAAAGACTACAATCTCACTTTAAAAAATGTGTCAGTGTTTTAGCTATGATCACACGCACACAAACATAAATCAACACAGATTTAAGTGTGGAACTCGGGTCTTTCAATTGAAAGGCAAGGGCGCTACCAACTGAACCAAACATGTCATACATGCATGTTATACATGTGTATACATATACATAAGTATACTCACACATAAGATTACACAGGAGTAGTATTGCAACGTTATACGGACCAGTTAAAGTGCACGAACTCTTAGATCATTAACCAGTTTTATTCTACACATATAATGTAATTATCTTAATTGCCCAAATAAGAGCGTGAAGCTTTTGGCCAAGACTTGCAGATGTTAATATAAAATTAACTCATTCGTGAAAACAAAGACCTGATTCCGTTTCGCAGAAGGGGTCATTCGAGACAGAAATGAGCGATAGGATTTACATTGGGTAGATCCTAATGATTACGTCCAAATTGAATGGCCAGTGATTGAAATAATCTAAAACAACGAATCATGGAATTAGAAAGCTTATCTACTATAAAATCATCAAGGAATAGAAACAAGGATTTATTTCACGAAGTAGTTGGAAAACCAATGTCAACATCTTGGAAAAAAATATCCACTAGGTAACATAGAGAGAGAGAGAGAGAGAGAGAGAGAGAGAGAGAGAGAGAGAGAGAGAGAGAGAGAGAGATTTACATACATTGTATGGTTCGTAAAGCAGAGAAACAAGTAATGCTGACGATTTGTTTGGATAAATACGATTTGAGATTTGACTTTGGATTATTTAATATTTCGAGTAAGAACGCATTGGTATCATTATTGAAATTATTTATCATCAGGATAACCGAGTGCATGTAATTCACCTTTGCACAAAATCAGGTTGCCCAGCGACACCAGGTTACTGCATAAATCCTTTAGTTGAAGCTACGTGTTCATTGTGGCATAACTAATGAGATGTTTGGAATACAGTTAATAGAGTTCACTTTTTCATCGACAGTGTGCAAGGAAAGAAATATAACCGAGAAATGTAAATTCAAATTAAGCTTCTCTAACACAGGTGGGTAATGTCAACATCACATTCTACATTAGACAAACTATAAGGAGAAAGGATGCCATAGGTATGACATATACTTCTAGGCTGCCATGAACTGCAAATCAGATGTCTTACGTGGTGGGAAACAGTCGTCGTTTTCATTGGACAACCGTTGGAATAACCCCCTGCAGATAAAGAAATAGAGATCATTTATCAATTTTAACAGTAAAGGAATATGTAAGGTCGCCACAAAATAAATGCTCATTTGCGAGATTCAATCCTAGTAATTATTTATGTCACCTTTAACAAATAGAAAGAATACGAGAATCTCAGAGAGGGCTTCATGAGGCACCAAATCGAATAACGAAAACAGACTGGAAGAATGGTGACACACTGCGATGCTAATATATAACGTTGAGACTATAAATAAAATGTGCTTCACTGTTAGTTTCACGAATCTGGATATTGTATGATCCCTCCCAGACCAATGCTCTACTAAACCCTCTATGTATCTTTCACAATGTTTATTCAAAATCCTCTATTTAACTTTCACAAATTTTCTTCATTATCTTTCCCTTAGATAATGTTCCGGCGGTTTAATATCGATATAAAGATGTTGACGTTCATACTGAAAAGGAAAAATGTAAAAAAATTCCATTCTTCGTAATTTTCAGCATGAATTGTCAAATGCAGAAACATGCCAGTCATTTGTGTCAGAGAAGCAAATCACTTTATGAAAATTACCCTTTCCCCGAATACCATTATGTGAATACACCTTTTATGCGTAACGGGTTGTAACTCAAGACTTGCTTTATTCCCATAACCTTATCTGTCCCAAATAGGAAAATGATAAAAAGATACAGACACCTCTTAGTAATGTAGGTCAGTTTACACGGAAGTAACTTGGAAAATCTAAAGATGTAACTGTTAAAACTTGTTCCCTAAGATACGAGGAATTAACTGCAGTTCTTCTTAATACAGAGGAGACTCTTTTTCATCGGGTCATTTAGCAACAAACTTGAAAGAGGCAGAAATACGATGAATTACAGTAAATTACATTTCTTAGAAACGCTAGAGAAGGATATTCTTAAAATGGAGCGTTCAGAGTAATAAACCACAACCTACAGAAGCCTTCGCAACCACCCGTGATAAGACAAGATCCACATTAAACCTGCTCCCTAATCAGAGCGTCAACTCCTTTCGCCGAACGTCTCATTAAAGAAAAAAAAATCCCTTTACTGTCACTGGTAAAGAAGTCATTGGCGAACATATTAACTCATTTCGTAAGAAAGCCCTTTCAGAAATTCCTCCCGGATTCTTTCGAGCAAAGGTCTGAACCCTCGTCACAAGTCATTCGACTCTAGAGCCATCATTTCGCTCCACGTTCTCTGCGAACATTTTGACGGCGCTCTGTTTAGTTCTTTGAACTACTTCTCCTGCTGTCAATCATGGACTGGGCTCCTCTTCATCCCTTTGCCTCGATTATTGTTTCTTTTTTAAAACTAGGTCAGTCGGGTCCTCTCGAGTCTGTATAAAATGTTCGTTCCCCTTCACGAGTTCATTTTTGTGCCCAAATATGACGCCCTTTAACTCACAGTCGACCTAATTTTGACTTACGATACTTTAAATTAATCTTGTTACTTACATTTATTATTTCAAATTTATTACACCTTGAGAAAGTCCTCTTCCAGCAGCAGCTTCTGTTTACCTGTTGTTTGGCCAATATCAATTGCTGCCTCTGAGACTCAGCAAGACTCTTTAGTTTAAACTGTTCAAACCACCACCCTACTACTTCAACTTCCTTTAGCACTTGAATAATCAGCCACAGATCAAGATTTAGTGTTCGATCTCGCCAAAGGGAGCCGTCTTTTGATCTCACTGAAGTTTGGTCATCTTTACAAGACTTTTTAGATGTGTCAGTTGCTTCTTGACACCCGTTCGATATTCATCAGCCACAAACGTTCTCTTAAGGAAACTTCTCTCACTTAACTGTATAGCCCTTACTCCTTTCTATGAGTTGCTGTTGATGGAGTAACATACACCTCTTTACACTCCTCTATGGCTATTCTCTCTTATTCTTTCCTGTAACTATACTTCATACACTATTCCGCTTTTTGTTCATAATTCACAAACACCACCATACATCCCCCTACTCCCTCAAGGGAGCTAGTGCCATCAGTGCACTATAGGCAAGACTACAGGGGTCTGCAGCTACTTTTGAGCCGTTTGCTTTACTTCATTTCCGCTCCATTTCCTCAGTCTTGCCGTCCAACTTCTCTTTTAATTCTCGGTCTAACAGCGGCGGGGTTTGGGGGGGGGGGGGGGTATCTCACAGTTCTACCTCTAGATGCTTGTTCTACTCCTTAATTTTCTGGACCATCTCAGCGTGCTGCCCCAACGCCATCTAGATGGCGTTGGCTGCCCACACACTCCTGCTCACTTTTGATGCTGTCTTCCCTTAAGACTTTTCTCTTACAGTAAAGAACTCATTATGTCTCTTTTTTTTAAAGTATTATCTTGGGTTAAGTTCTGGTTCCTCTGTGTCCTCGTGTGAACATGTGTGAATTAAGAAGTCAGCCTCTCCTTCCCTGGGGAACCGCGTCCTACCTGTCAGGTAAAACAGCGGTCCCATTTACTCTGGGGATAATGTCCCTTGTCTTGGAGAGACACAGCTTGGTAACCGTCTTCTTCCTCTCCACGAAGCTTAACAATTCAGGCCTTTCTTTCATTTATCCATAATACATCATCTTCTGACAGAATATTAAGCTATGTGGTCTTTCTACGTTCAGTTCCATTCCTTTTTCTACATTTTCCTTCCCGTTTCTTGTTTTCTTTACCACTTGATGAAATAGATGAAAGACTAGGGGAGGCAGGACTAAAAAAAGATAAAAGGTCAATAAGAGCCGTTTGCTGCCAGCTGTGACTACGGGAAAAAATCATGAAAAATGGTTGTGCGACTGTGCTCAATTTCACGAGAGCGAAAAAATAACTTTTTTTACATAGTATATATTTGGTCTCAATAAAAAAAATTATTTGGAGTTTTTCAGCTGAAATGCAATATATGTGTGTGTTTGTCTTCATATTTATTTAAAAACTCTCGACAAAATTTCCTATGGGGTTGATTGTTGATCTTCCTTTAGTCTGCATTTCTTTACTCATTAGGTATGGTTAAATTCTATCTATCTATCTATCTATCTATCTATCTATCTATCTATCTATCTATCTATCTATCTATCTATATATATATATATATAATATATATATATATATATATATGTATAATGTATGTATGTATGTATGTAATGCGGACATATAGAAGCCCAATATACAACATGAAAAGGGAAAGAGATATGCCGCCATAAAGAAAATACAGATATCCAAATCAAAATATTAAAAATTATACAAACAAATCTTTCGGCAGCTGTAAAAAAACCCATCAAATAAATATTCTCATTATCTTGATAAATATCTAATAACGGGAAGGAGAGAAAAATGTTTTTAATAAAAGTTGTTATTAGTCTTACCTAGACTTAATTAAAATTATACCTTATATATAACATTACTACTGTCCATTTCAGGGCCATGTCTACAAGATTTTCGTTGATAAAATCTTCACAAAACATCGGATATGGATTGTATTAAGGAAATAGCTATTTGAAGCCACAGCCTAATTGGCAGATATATGCAGTCATGTCTTATGTGCATAATTAAGGCACTTATCAGAGTAAACCAAAGAAATTCAAAGGGAAACTTAGCAGAATTTAGTAAGCACCCAGACAGAGGCTAGTTGTAACGTAAACTATGACATCATCTTGTCGCCGACGACAAGATGAGGGCAGCCGATCATTCATAGATCAAAGCCACGTTAGCCATGACTGCTGCTTCGCCTATGGCAAACCTAGCAAGTTGTCGTCATGGCTGCAAGACTGCTTTTGTGTTGCGTGTTTTGCAGTATACAACAAAGAAAAGAATTGTATGCATCATATGCCAAATAAATAAATAGATAAAACTGGAATACATCGACTCACTGATAAGACTAAACAACCCTTCAACAACTGTTAAGTGTCAGTTTCAAAGTCAATGAATCGAGCTATAGAAACAACAAAACTATCACAGAGGCACACAAATAAAATAATGAAGGGGTGAGTAGTGTGCTCTACCAAGCACTGTGGATATATCATGGGATTGATTATGCAAATTATGCATTAACGAAGATAAGATTAGAGCACTTGTTGTATGTTACATTTATTCAGCAGGACCAAGCAGGTACACGGGAAACGGAATTTTTTTTAGACAATATGAAGCAACAGAAACGTGAATTGCGCCATGGAATTGTATTCTACGTTTAATATTCTCATTTGATGTCCATTCCCTTAAGAGACACGAATAATCGAAAACGAGAGAGAGAGAGAGAGAGAGAGAGAGAGAGAGAGAGAGAGAGAGAGGAGAGTGTAGGTGTTTGAGTGTGAAACAATATAAGAATTGCATATACTACTAATATTTCTACTACTACCAACATCTGAGTCTTCATTCATAAAGTATATGGGCGGGGTGTCTAGTGTAGAACGTCATACTATAGTACGAATGAGTGGAAGGACCTTTAGTAATGAAGTTTTACTAGCCTTATCTACAAGCATGCTAGATTTAGCTAAGTTTCCCTTTAAATTTCTTTAATTTACTCTGATAAGTGTCTTAATTATCGACATTAGACATCACTGCATAGTTTTGCCAATTAGGCTGTGGCTTTAAATAACTATTCCCAAAATACAATGCTTTGGTAATATTTTATCGACAAAAATCAATTAGACGCGGTCCTGAAATGCACAGTAGGACATGACTAGAATTCGTTCTGTTGCATCACCCTGAATATACTTTCTCAGGTCAAATGTATTACGACATATCATCTGCACAAAATGATGGCGCATCAGCTTTTACACGATGCAATGTTTCATTAGTATTTTTTGATGGAAGTTACCCGACGTTGAATGTGCAGCACTAATTTTTAATATAAGCATACACATACGTAGCTATACATGCATATTCATATGTATGCGTATATCTGTGTGTATATTATACATACATATATATACAAACACTCGGAATTAATATATTTTCATAAATGTTAAATAAAAGGGAATCTTTTAGTTGATAATTAGTTCGCCGTCCCATGCCATGGGGTCGAACCACGGAACAAGAACCAGAACTGCAGTGGTGCGCCTCGAAGGACAATTGCAGTTTAATGCTTGTGTGTGTGTGTATATATATATATATATGATATATGATATATATATATTATCATATATATATATATATATATATATATATATATAATATATATGTGTGTGTGTGTGTGTTGTGTGCGTGCGCGTGTGTAGATACATTTACGCAATGTATATATATATATATATATATATATATATTATATATATATATATATATATTATATATTGTATACATATATATATATAATATATATATATATATATATATACATATGATATATATACATATATATATATATATATATATTATATTATAAAATCTTCCAGCCATGAACCCTACATGCGCAAAATCTCCAGGACACCTACCCCAACGCATCATCTTACTCCAATTATTACTGCAAAATTCGGGAGTAAATCCGCGCATCGTCCAGCATCCCGGGCCTTCTAGGTAAAATCATCCAATCGTGGAATTTCTGTCCAGTAACTCTATTTACAAACCATTCTCAAACAGCACGTGGACAGCTTCGAAGTGATCACTAAATATTAAAGAAAAAAAAATGTTTCCTGGGATTGTGAATCGTTGAGCTGTTTCGGGATGACGTCTCCCTCAGTTCGGGAGGGGAAACAGATCATATAAATCAAGAGACGAAGTGAGATACGAGCTGCGGCTGCCTGGCAGATTCAACTCCGATGATAGACTGGTCTGACACATCTCTCCCAGGAAGAAAAGACAGAGTCCAACTCGAAGGGTTTAGCAATCAATCAGAGGTTTGAACACAAGACATTTTTATCATTGATCTCTTGAGTCTGCTTTTGATTAACACGTAAGGATCCAAATTTCACAAAGGTCGATTTTCTTGAAGCTATATACATATCATTTGAAGTCGAGTGATGATGAAATATAGGTTTTTAAACGAGAACACTATGTAAATACAACTTTTATGTAAATAAATTACATTGCATTCACATACATGCATAAAGGAAAATCAATAACAGAGATTTACATTATCATCATTATATATATATATATATTATATATATATATATATATATATATATATATATATATATATATATTTATGAATAATTATCACATCGAACCGTGATCCATTTATATATCAATTCAAGCTACAAATGTCCTTTAATATCTAAATTCACTTTACCTCCCAAATGATATATTTTCATATATGTACCGAAGGGGAATTTTTAATTGATAATAATTTCGTTTACATGATCGATGGGATCGAACCACCGTCCAAGTGGACGGGGACGAAATCAGGACAGTCAGTGACGCTATCCAATCAGCGTCACTGACTGTCCTGATTTCGTCCCCGTCCACTTGGACGGTGGTTCGATCCATGGGGGGACGAAATTATTATCAATTAAAAATTCCCCTTCGGTACATATATGAAAATATATCATTTGGGAGGTAAGTGAATTTAGATATTAAAGGACATTTGTAGCTTGAATTGATATATATATATATATATATATATATATATATTATATATCATATATATATATATATATATATAATATATATATATATAGATATATAATATGTATATGTATGTATATATAGATAGCTATATATAGATATATATATAATATATGTATGTATGTATGTATGTATGTATGTATGTATGCACGTATGTATATATGTATATATATATATATATATATATATATGTATATATATATATATATATATATATATATTATATATATATATATACATAATACATACATACATACATACATACATACATACATACATACATATATATATATATATATATATATATATATATCATACATACATACATACATACATACATACATACATATATATATATATATATATATATATATATATATATATATATATATATGACATTTAATAAATATGTAGAATCTACTGGTCCCTTTTACCAGATACTACATAATGTCATTGTAATAGCCACAATGCCCCTTTCACTTCTCGAATTCTTCGCGCTTTTTTGGATACGCTTACCACTACAAAGCCTTAAGATCCACGTGCAAGATATATGAAGAAATTGTGATGATCAGTAGCGGGAAACGAACCTAGGTTACCATAATCCCGACTGAGGCCACGCTTTTAAAAAACACGAAAGCGTGAACTTTATTCATTACTTTTCCGCAGACCACCGCCAGCAGACTAGAAAACAAAAGAACGGAAAACAATATACTTTGAGGGGGTCATAATTACTTCTCCAAAAAGTGGTTCTCAAAAGCTCCATTTGGTCTTATTGGAAAAATTGATTAAAGTCCGGGGATAAACTTTTTTTCATCGCATCTATCTTTAGGCTAATCTAAAATCTTGAATTTCCATCCTGAAATGAGCCCTATAAAGTTCATTTTACATTATTTTCAATTTCATAAACTCTACAGTTTATCTTTGCATATTTTAAGGAGGAGATTACCATCTTTACCGCAGCACGTTTGAAGAATTAGAAAAAAAAAAAAAAAAAAAAAAAAAACATTTCCATTTCCATCTATTTGAATGAACTCGTGAGGATGTTCTATCAGATTCACTCTGAATAAGATGCAATACGAAAGTTAATTGATATTTCATTATAACAGCGTCCCCCCCCCCCCCCCCCCCACTCTCACTATCTCTCTCTATGTAGAATTTTACAGAGGAAAATGTTTTAAAGAACAAGAATATCCGAGAAAGAAAGAAGGGTTTTCCTTCGAAAGAAAATAATGATGACTGTCAGATAGTATGATATTTATCAGCCCATAACACAAGAAATATAAAAAAAATTATTCATATATAAACGACTGAATGGGATATCCTCTCCAATTACCTTAATCGCGATATCCTTTCCAATTACCTTAATCGCGATATCACTGCCTATTGCGTTAATCGCGATATCCTTTCCAATTACCTTAATCATCATTACGAGAAAGTTGTATCAAAGTTAAAACGGATACGTAATTGACAGCTGAAGAAAGTTAATCTTTTAATAAACATTTTAAGAAAATTTGAGAAACAGAATACTAAAGTTGGTGTTTTTTATGGTATTTTGCTAACTTACTCTCCCCCTTTCAAAATAATTAATAGTTCCTAAATAGTTTCTTTGCGCATTACCCTCTCTCGATTGCTTTGAGGCAAAAAAGTGTGGTAAATTACTTCCCTAAATATGCTAAATTTGTTATAAAGTTCCTGTTCTAGGGATCTTTCCTAACAGATAAAATGGACATTTTCCTCAAGAGAAGCACTATAACTTAATAAAAACTTCCAACAGAAGTTAGAGAATGAGAACAGCCTAAATTTTACTAGCAATTATCTCTTCCGAAAAGTCTTAATCAGCAACAACTGCAAAAAGGCATCTCCTTTGGTTTTTCTACTTGTTACCTCATGAGCTCAATTTTGACCTTTAATCCAAGGGTGATCCTGGATGATAAATGTTACTGCAACTGTCGACCTGATTTAAGAATGGAAAACAAGTCAACGAGTTTAAACGAAACGGAATTTCATAGGTGAGGCAAGCAGTTAGTTATGTCAAAAGTAAAGGTGTCTAGATTACTATAAAGGTGTTTAGATTACTATAGGAATTTATATAATTGTTTGGCAACTGAAGGTCCCCCGAGTGTGGGTATGTTGGTCACGCTACCGCATCTGTGCCAAGGCATCTGCAGTTAAGAGGAAACCAACGTGACTTCCATAAATAAAAAGAACACTACTTGACCAGACATTACCCTACTGCTAATAATACACACTCAGAAAGAGAGAGAGAGAGAGAGAGAGAGAGAGAGAGAGAGAGAGAGAGAGAGAATCTTACATTAAACCATGCACTACCTTGATGTTTTAATGGCAATATAAAATTCCAGCTCCCGGAAAACATTGCATCAAATGATCTTTGATGAAAACGAGAGAATAGTCTTCATTGAAGTTTGTTTTATAGTTGCGTTAAATGAACCTCAAAGGCTTCCAGTATAAAAGGTTTCTTGCACCATTAACTTTTGGAGTGAGAGAGAGACACACACACAAAAACATCAAGTGTCTCTAGATATTTAATACTGAAAAGCTAAAGATTGTCTTTGTCCTAAACTGTTATTGGGTGTTATTTATTGCTATGCTGGTACGTATGAGATATATGTATATGTATGTGAATTTGAATTATATATATATATATATATATATATATATATATATATATATATATATATATATATATATATATATATGTATGTATGTATGTATATATATATATATATATATATATATATAGAGAGAGAGAGAGAGAGAGTTGTATGTATGTATGTATATATATGTATATATATATATATATATATATATATATATATATATATATATATATATATATCACAGGAAAACAGCAATCGTTGAGAATATATTCTCAAGAAAGCAAGGAGACGTCTCTCTGGTAACTTAAAAAGGCTTTATTAAGCGACGTTTTTTTTTGTTTTCGGAGTCCAGCCCCATCATCATCACGGCTGTAAAAAGGATTCATACACTCATACACATAAAACAATAAAAAGACTCATCCTATTAACCAACATACATTTAAATCTCACAGAAAGCCTACTACATTGATAGGAGATGAGCTCGTTTCACTTCTTTTATCCCAACCAGTAGTAAAGACTAGTTTATATTGGGTGTTAGGTTTCAGGCTACTATTATTATTATTATTATTATTTTTTTTTTTTTTTTTTTTTTTTTGCTCTATCACAGTCCTCCAATTTGACTGGGTGGTATTTATAGTGTGGGGTTCCGGGTTGTATCCTGCCTCCTTAGGAGTCCATCACTTTTCTTACTATGTGTGCCATTTCTAGGATCACACTCTTCTGCATGAGTCCTGGAGCTACTTCAGCCTCTAGTTTTTTCTAGATTCCTTTTCAGGATCTTGGGATCGTGCCTAGTGCTCCTATGATTATGGGTACGATTTCCACTGGCATATCCATATCCTTCTTATTTCTATTTTCAGATCTTGATACTTATCCATTTTTTCTCTCTGTCTCGTCAACTCTGGTGTCCCATGGTATTGCGACATCAATGAGTGATACTTTCTTCTTGACTGTCAATCAATGTCACGTCCCTGTCTGTTTGCCAACGTATCACCCTATACGTTCTGATACCATAGTCCCAGAGATCTTTGCCTGATCGTTTTCTATCACTCAGGTGGTGCTCGTACCACTTATTACTGCAAGGTAGCTGATGTTTCTTGCACAGGCTCCAGTGGAGGGCTTTTCCACTGAATCATGCTCTTTTTTGTACTGGTTCTGTGCAAGTGCCGGGCATTCGCTGCTATGTGGTTTATGGTTTCATTTTTCGTATTGCACTTCCTACATATGGGAGAGATGTTATTTCCGTCTATCGTTCTTTGAACATATCTGGTTCTTAGGGCCTGATCTTGTGCCGCTGTTATCATTCCTTCAGTTTCCTTCTTTAGCTCTCCCCTCTGTAGCCATTGCCATGTGTCATCGCTGGCTAGTTCTTTAGTCTGTCTCATGTATTGTCCGTGCATTGGTTTGTTGTGCCAGTCCTCCGTTCTGTCAGTCATTCTCCTGTCTCTGTATATTTCTGGGTCTTCATCTACTTTTATTAGTCCTTCTTCCCATGCACTCTTTAGCCACTCGTCTTCACTGGTTTTCAGATATTGCCCCAGTGCTCTGTTCTCGATGTTGACGCAGTCCTCTATACTTAGTAGTCCTCTCCCTCCTTCCTTTCGTGTTATGTATAGTCTGTCCATATTTGCTCTTGGGTGTAGTGCTTTGTGTATTGTCATATGTTTCCTGGTTTTCTGATCTATGCTGCGGAGTTCTGCCTTCGTCCATTCCACTATTCCTGCATTGTATCTGATTACTGGCACTGCCCATGTGTTTATGGCTTTTATCATATTTCCGGCGTTGAGTTTTGACTTGAGTATCGCCTTGAGTCTCTGCATATATTCTTTCCTGATCGTGTCCTTCATCTCTTGGTGTTTTATATCCCCTCCTTCCATTATTCCCAGGTATTTGTATCCTGTCTCATCTATGTGTTTGATGTTGCTCCCATCTGGTAGCTTTATCCCTTCAGTTCTCGTTACTTTGCCCTTTTGTATGTTGACTAAGGCGCATTTTTCTATTCCAAACTCCATCCTGATGTCCCCAGATACAATCCTTACAGTCTGAATTAAGGTATCTATTTCCTTGATGCTCTTACCATACAGCTTGATGTCGTCCATGAACATCAGATGGTTGATTCTGTTGCCTCTTTTCTTGAGTTGGTACCCAGCATCCATCTTCTGTAGTACTTTTGTCATGGGAATCATGGCTACTACGAAGAGTAGTGGGGACAGTGAGTCGCCCTGGAAGATCCCTCTCCTGATATTAACCTCTGCTATTATTATTATTATTATTATTATTATTATTATTATTATTATTATGCCTATGAATGAAGCTTATATGGGATGAAAGCGTTGGTGATGACAATTATTTCACCATACTGTTGTCAAATTTAATTAGTGTCAAGTT
Organism: Macrobrachium nipponense; assembly: GCF_015104395.2. Taxonomy (NCBI): domain Eukaryota; kingdom Metazoa; phylum Arthropoda; class Malacostraca; order Decapoda; family Palaemonidae; genus Macrobrachium; species Macrobrachium nipponense. The sequence continues at coordinate 140,129,869 of NC_087202.1, read as the reverse complement.
TGACCCATTAGTAAAGGACGATAATAATTAGTTCTGCCGCAAAACAGTAAAAGAGGACTGTAAATTTATAGTGGAAAGAAAGGCACATATTAGTTGTGGAGGAAAAACGGTCAGTAGCACCAGGGCAAAGATCAGCAATATCAAGAGGTGAATTTATTTAGTTTATAAAATAAAACCTAAAACGCCATTTTACCCCACCTAAGACAAGGAAACTGATTAGATTCTCGCGCCTAATAACAAAGGAAAAGGTGTTGTGGGTCACAGACTTCTTCTCCATCGCACATTTTATGAAGAAAATTAGATCCAGAGCTTCAAGATGAAACAGACACGCACAACCAAACGCCCCCCCCCCCCCCCCCCACCCACCCACCCAAATATCTCTCTCTCTCTCTCTCACCAGCGGACGCGCACACGAACCTCGGTCCTTAGGTTGGGTCAACAAGAATATCATCCCTTCCAAGAGGAAAAGAAAAAGAATGACTGACCCGTTCCAACTGAACAAAGATGTCAAGGCATTCGCTCTGTTCATATAGGCAAGTGTTTTCTGAAGTTATTCGTCCCTAGAATTCCCATCACAGATTATAAGAAGACAATTATGACGTGTTGTATGGCATTCCTCCCCCTCCCCCAGATCATGCCGCTTGAAACAGACCATTAAAACTTCTTAACCGGAGTTCTTATCTTGTTGGGGCGGCTTCTCCGGCCTTCTATTTCCTCTCTCCTCAGTATAGAAAGCTACAGATAAAGTCGTCGAAATTTGTGTGTGTGTGTGTGTGTGTAAAAAAAAATGTAAAAATAAGTGCACACTTAAGATGAAAAGTGCCCAATTAATCAAACAAATAGTGAAGATTAAAGAATTTTATATATGAGGATATATCGCTCTAGTACACCTAAAAATGGCTTAAATATTATGAGAATCGGTTGATTTTATTTTCATCTACGGATTATATAGATTTTTTTAATCACGGGCAATGAATAATTAATTTTTAAATCAGATTCTATAAAAGTACTTTCAATCCTGTCTGGTTTCCAAGAACCTTGGTATAGATTACCTTCAGATGCTGGTGTCTCGAGAGGGCAAAAACAACTACGAAAGAATAAAAGCAACTTGAACTTCGTCTTCGCAAAGATTTTCTCGTTGACGTCGACACCTTCGTCTTCCTCCCGTCAGGTTCAGAATTGAGAGAGAGAGAGAGAGAGAGAGAGAGAGAGAGAGAGAGAGAGAGCTTTGTGATAAAAGAGGGATTACGGTAATCCCTCTCTTTATCTCACTCTGTCTCATCGCAATAAAAAAAACTGGAGATGGATGAAGACTGATCTGTTTTCTTTTCGTCTGTTGGGAAATGAGATCGTAATTAAAGGCTGCTCTTCTTCCCAGACGAAGGAGATCAGGGACCGACATGACTCTTGTTTGAGGTTTCCTTCCGCCACAGGAAAATGAAAGTCATTCGCAGCCGAATGAAAGCGAGGAATAATGAGGTAGAATGGATGACTAATCTACTGGCGATACCACCGACTGGAAAGTAACAGCAATAATAATAGATAATGATAATAATTGTAAAATTGGTTATTGTTGGAATATGATTGGCGCATCTGTAATAAGTGAAAGACATTGCTTATGTTCCAATTGTATTTATTGTCTCAAACTGAGTATTTTATTCTTATGTTCACATACCAGAGATATACCTCCCTGAATAACAATAATGTTCACGCGCTTATGTAGAAACAATGCCACCTTTAATGTAATGAATCACGTCTTGGTAATAATGCTATTCCACCATTTTGGAAATACTACTGCTTCCGGGGCAATGATCCAGTCGGTTAGCCAGACGGTCACATTTGATCATTGCACTGTGTTTATTTTGTATCATTCCACAAGATTGAACTTTACATTGGTGTTTGCTCTCCCCCACCATTAGTGTTAAGCAAAAAAAAAAAGAAACCTGCAGTTATGATGACCTTGAAGGTGATATATGAGAAGGCCTCCACAGTTAGAAGAAGCGACTGGCTGACTTATGTGTTCGAACTACAGAATCAAATTCATCTAAATGCCAGATATAAGACACACATAATTCTCCAATGTAAAAAAAAGAAAAAAAAAAAAAAAAAAACAAACGGCCACAGTTATTATCATTATTAATCGCACTGATCATGTCTATCATTCTTTAACATAGTTCGTGTAAAAAAAAACGATCAATTTGTCCAAAAGTCCAATATGCGCGGTGTCTTGATGTCTGGCTCACTCCTTTTGTTCCCGTTCACATCTAGAAATCCGTAGTATTTTATTTCCGCTTTTAAGCCATTTATCTCGCCTCTCTCCATTCCCCTTCTATTCCAATCTCTACTTTCGTAACCTAAACGTGTAATTAAGTTTCAGTAATTCAATGCCACATGTTCCCCTTGCTCTTACATATTCGACTTTTATGTCCACTCTTCCTGCTCCCCTTTCAGTATAACATTCAGGCGGTCGTTCAGTAGGTCTGCCTCCTACACTATGAATCCCACTTCAATAATCCACTGCCGTTTCCTGGCCTACTATGAAAACCCTTCACTACCCCGAGCTGAGACATCAAATAAATGAATTAACTCACGGGCTGGGCCCCGTATATTGATTGACTTCAAAATTCACCAAAGCCACTGAATGTTATCGAATGCCTGCGATGAATTCAGATTTCAAGAGGCAGGTCGTGAAAGCCACTCTTTCCTTGATTTACATGTGAATACAATCATGACCTCTGGCAGTTTGGAGAAGCCTTAACCTGAAAGAGGGTTAATAGATTCCGTAGTTTACAGTTATGCTCTGGAGGGATGATTTAAATCTCATTCAGATGCTAGCTGAACAGTTTTCTGTTACAATTTTTTTTTTTTATCAACTCTACGCTATGGATTTTTGTATGCGGTTTTTCTCTGATAACAAAGGGATTCCCAGTAATATTGCCTTAAATTTATAATTGATATAGCTTGCATATGTAAAATTTCTCGTGAATGCTTCGTGAAGACAGGCATTGTCAAAATGTGTGACGTACGCAGTGGATTACCTATATCTGTTAATATGGTATCATTAGGTTTACTGTCTACGATTGAAGGATAGTGCATTGACCCTTTGGTAGGGGCTTAACAATACTACCACCGTAGGTTCTGTGTGTCGTCAAAGGCGACTAAAAGGACAGCTGCTGCCTTGCAGACCTACTTTTGAGTCAAAGGCTAGGCCCACCCCCAATAACCGTGGAAACTGCTGCCTTGCAAGTGGACTTTTTAGTCAAAGGCAAGGCCCACCGTCAGTAACTGTGGTTGTTAACAACAAAGCCACTCGGTCGTAGGATCCCCTTTGCCAAACAATAAACCAAGCATGCAGTGGAGGAGAAGGCGCATCAGGCAACCGACCGCTGAATGTAAGGATGACGGTGGGAAAGAAGAGTATGATTTATGGATAGTAACACCAGCAGAAGAGCTCTGGCCTCTTAAAAGATGGTACAGAGTCGTTTACCCTGTTATTTAGCACCTATGATCTGTCATAAGAACGAAAGAGACTCACGAGATGAATTTAGCTTCTGTTGTCGTTCCTGCTGTTACTCTCTCTCTCTCTCTCTCTCTTTTACCACAGATGTCAAAAAGCAAATTCTCAGCTCAACATCAATAACTCCGCCACGTGCAAACATGATGAAAAAAGAATCTCCCGGATCCCACCTTCAGATTCTCCGAGATGAGAAACTCCTTCTGCAACCTCCATCCTTCTTTCCTTTCATGGATGAAACAGCCAAGAGGCGTTAAGGCCTCCTGTCCTTTTAATGACGTCATTAGGGCAGGGAAATTGATGAGAAACTGTAGACAAAAAATCGTCGGACGGGAGGAAGGAGGTGCTTATTGGTGTTTTCCAGCAAGAAATGTCATATTTCAGCTAAATGAGGGAAAAACAAATTTTGAAGAGCCGACTGGAATAAATAATTTCTGGGAAATTTGCCTCACCTGAGGCGTCGAGTTACGGAAAAACACCGAAAAAAAAAACAAGCCTAGCATTGGTCGTTTGCTGATGAAAGATTCTCTCAAAGTTCCGTTTCTAAGAAAGTTTCATTAAAAGTTTTTTGTGTAGTTTGGTATTGCACAAATGGACGACTTCGATGGAAATTATTCATAAACGTTATAGAATGCTAATAATAGTTCTTTTAACGTTATGGAATGCTAATAAAAGTTAATTAAGTCATTCTAGAATATCCTCAAGGACTTACGTGGCAGTGAAATCACTTCAGATGCAAACCAGTCAACCTTCAGAAACGGAGAAAGCAGAGTTAGTTTGTCATTCCTTCAGCCTCGCGACCTAAATCCTCCCCAGTGGAACGCTATTGTACATCTGGAAGCATGACTTGATCTTCCAACCGGCGAAGATGTTGAGAAACCTCTTTTTTCCGCTGCTGTAACACTGCGTCATTTCTTTTTCAATGGCAAATATACACTTGCTGAAAATTTATGGTGAATACACAACTAACCAAATAAACAACAGAAAAACATTTACATGAATTAATCAGCCCATTAGTAAAAAAATTAATTCACCATTTAATCAAATGAGACAACGAAGACGTAACTGCAACAATTTGCGTCACTTGCGATACTCAGTGAGGTCACTTGCAATCGTGGCCTACCACCAACCGGTCAACTAACGTCATATACTAAGTATCATGGGATGTGACTGCGAGCCTTGTGCTCTCCTCCACCTCCACTCAGGACAGTCGACCAAATGCTGGGTGTGAAAATCTGCTTTGATCGATGGAAGCGAAACGAAGTTCTGCCCATAATTATGTGGAGTGGGACTTTGCAGCCACACAGGTGGTGCTTTAACGCTTTCGGTTTACTGCTAAGCTTCGTCTTTAAATAGTAAAAAGTATTCAAACTTAAGACAATGAGAAAAACATATTTAAAAATCGTTTCTTACGTGCGACAATGTACTTGTAAATCTTTTTAATATAACAATCCTGTTAATAAAAGCCATTAAGTTAACAAAAGGTTTTCTCAAATGACTTTCGTGGAAGGAATCACAGCGCCCAAAAGTTCCACAGAATCATCGGCAATTTTGAAGTTTCGGACAATTGTCTATTGTTGACCGATCGAAGAAGAGCAAAGTCACAGTTCCCAGTCATAATTTTGCCTTAATATGGAACTGGCTAACTCGACATAAATCTCGTCCATACCCCTTTGGTACAGGTAATACAAGTTTTCCTCAACATTTGCTAGTTTTGGTCACTATCCCCGAAGCCTCAGTGGACATTGAAAATCTTCTTGCCGGTGAAGTGAAATAAGTGAAGGAAGTCAGATCTGAGAGGAGCACCTGAGAGTCACTGATGTCTGCTTAGGAGGATCTTTCCTTCACTGATGTTCTGAGTGCAAAGTATTGCTGCGCAGAATGAAGCTCTTTCAGAGGGGAAATGTAAAAGAAAAATCTCAAGGGTATGACAATCAAGTTAATTTCATTCCAGATCCTCTGTGAACATAAACCTAGGATTTGGGCATTGAAAAACTGTAATCACAACAAAAAAGGTCATATGTAATTATTTCAGTGGTTTGACACTTGAGAAAGTATCGGATTTGCACTGCCATACTAAAATAAATTTTCTTTAAATTAACTGATTTCTGAAGCTGAATTTGACATCTATGGCCGAAGGACTATTTCAGAATAAAATTCAGTTAGATACATTTATCAGTCAAACAGTATTGAACACGAGGCATTGGGTGAACAATGAACCTCTGTTATGTAGTTATGTCCGAATTCAGGACGTAATTTACCGATGAATCGGGTAATTTTAATTGGTTAATTAACTTCAATATGCCACATATGAAGTGCTCTCTCTCTCTCTTTCTCTCTCTCTCTCTCTCTCGTTTCACATGGTTGGAATCGCGTTCGATGCATTTGTTTGCGCAAGTCTTTCAGTCCCTTGACTATTTTAAATCCTAAAAATGGAAGAGAGAGAAAAATTATTTAGTAGATGAAAATATAAAAGCCTCCTTTTTAATGTTTTTTTCCTCATTTATTGTCATTACAATTATTCTTATATGAGGTAATCGCAGTTTTACAGCACTTTATTCTGCTAAATGTATCCCTTTGGAGTTTTGAATGTATCCGTGTATATTTATTATCCATAAATACTCGTGCTTATATATATATATATATATATATATATATATATAGTATATATATAATATATATATATATATATATTTACACACACACACACACGCACGCACACACACACACACACACACATATATATATATATATATATATATATATATATATATATATATATATTATATATATATATATATAGAGAGAGAGAGAGAGAGAGAGAGAGAGAGAGAGAGAGAGAGAGAGAGAGAGAGAGAGAATCTGTTATGTAATTTTAGTTTTACTGTTTTCAATGTAAGATCAGTCTCGAGCGCTTAAACACAGAAATCGCTTGAACAAAACCAGGACAGGGCACGAGGCTAGCAAACTCGCTCTTTAAGTCTTTGTTAAAAGCCAGAGGGTTAAACCTTCCATGTCACCCCCTGCTGATGGTGAGAGAGCAGTTGGCAAAGGAGAAGTAAATGAAGTAGTCTATGTATAACCTCAAGGACGACCTCCCGTCCGGGAAACATTGAGGGAGCTGAATTTCCCTCACTAGTGGGAGTTGCTCTCAAGCGATTATAATGCGTCTCTTTTCCCTTCCGCCATCTGCTTCTTCATAAGGTGAATGCGATGGAGATAAAAGCAATGAATCATATCTCCCCTATGAGACTCTCCATTAGCCGGCTTAAACAACTAAGCTCTTTAACGATATATCTTTCAGAAGCTTATTAATAATTTTCTGCTTAATTAAGTAGTAGGATATGTTGGATGGAACAGAACTCCATTGGATGCTAAGCTTTGCCTGAGAGTCCTTTGACTTCTCCGTCCTTTGCGTAGATGGAGGTTTCTTGAGAATTTAATCGCAGCCATGATGGCACTTGACATCTTTCATTTTCTCCAGAATGGACCCTGCAACATTAAGGGCGTAATTGTAACCATAATGAGCCTTACTTCTAATAGCAATAAAGACTGGTGGGTTCTCAGATACAAACACAAACACTCACACACAACACCACACATCTGTAGCTGATGTATAGTTGTGCTGACAGAATTCCATGCATATATATATATATATGTATATATATATATATATATATATTATATATATATATATATATATTATAATATATATATATATATATATATATATATATTTTATATATATATATAGATATATATATATATATATATATATATATATATATATATATATATATATATATATATATAATATATATATGCATGGATAAATAGAACAGACAGCTGTACATTGGAAATTAATTAGCCTCGGGATCACACATATCCCATCATCTCTGGCTTAAAAGACACAAAAATAAAAACACTAATTAAAACTTACAATAGAGCATACAAAATGAAAATGTGTTACAGACTGAAAAATGACATTGCCAATACAACAAATAGATTACCTTTAGCAATCAAGTCCAGAAGATGAAAGCTCAATATACTTAAACAAGGTTAGGAAGCGAACCAGAGTATGGGGGGAGGGGGGATGTTACTATACTCTGTTTTTTTCCATCTGTCCATCCGACTGTGGTGTTTGCGCATGGTAACACTGCGTCCCGGGCTTTAAATAGTTACGCTATGTGTAAGTTTTAGGTAAATAAAAGGATATCTGGGTGTACATTTGTAACAGAAAAGTATTTCAATAATTTACTGTATGCGGATTACACCGTTAATATTAGAAATACGATATTATTTAAAGCCCACGACGCATATTCCTGAAGTCTGGATGGAAATAGACCTTCTCTGATATTAGAACCAATCAGAGCGTGATTTGTAGCGGTGACGTCGTGAGACTCCGCCCTCCTAGCGCTACCATGTATACGCTTTTCTTAATTCTTGCAGAAGCACCAGTTATATTAATCTTATATAATAGGTTTAATATTGGTCAATATAGTTATTATAGATGTATACAGAAAATATGTATCAACTATGTTGTACCAGCTAATATTTACGCTGGCGCTTATGCATCATAAGTTACTGAGATATGCAAGGCACATGGGACCATTGCTCAATGAAATACGCAGAAAGCCATGTCCATGGCAATCAGCCGCTTCATTATATAATAAATCATGCAGAAGCACCAGTTTTGAGAATATAATCTTGTGAGAGGCTATAATATTGGTAAAAATAATTATTAAAAAAAGTACCGAGATACGCAAGGCATATGGCTGGCAACATTGCTCAGTGAAGCACACCAGAAGGGCTATGATCCCATGTCAATCAGCTGTTTCGTTACGTAATACTTCACCCATTGAAAAAATGACTCAACTACTCATATTGGCCTCGACACTTAGGCATTTGGTACATGAAGTAGGCTGACACTTTAAAATTTTTGTTACTTTGAATTTTATTGGGAATCATTGTACCCTTCAAAATGCACAAATTTTGCCCTGTTGATCATATATATTTCTTCTGCAAGTTGATTTGTTCTTTGCTGCTTTTATACATATATATTTTCTATTGTTGTTTTATAGTTTTGACTCAATGTTTTTGAAATGTACTTATTTAGTCAGGTTAGGATAGAATACGGATGGTCATTCATGTTCGGAAGTATACATGGTGTGAGACAGGAAATATAGACCTTTATTTTAGTTGCTAGGGTAAATCTATGTTGCAATAGAAAAGGTATATTCTTTTAATAATATCCAACGGAAATGAGTAGCAAATTCATTCTAGTCAAAGAAAAATATACCAGAAAAAATTTTCAATTTGCACAGATATGTCATAAAGCACAAATTTACGCTGTGTATTACAACCAAGGCCATGCTCAGGTTTTGTTGTGCAGATATCCTAAACTATACAAAATTTTTGCTTTGCTTATATTATACATATTACCTTTGCAACCTCGGATACCAAAAAGCTTTCCTTTGCTGATATTTCACTGTAAATTTTTAAATCAACTGCATAGCTTGGAATATAAGGGAAAAAATCAAAATTATTTACAAACGATTATTTTATACAAAAGTTTGTTATATACAAAAGATTACACACATTGTACATCATGCCAAAGTTGATTGACTCCAAACTGCACAGTTCCATTGTCAACCAGATACAATAAAAATGGAATAATTCATGTCTTAAGAGCTATAACAAATACATAAAATTAATACGTTGCCTTAACACTAATCAAAAATTATTGTGAAGTGTGAGAAATATGAATTCGAAAATAGGTTTTCTATTTTCCATTTGAATCAAATATATGCCAATAAAAAAAATACATAAATATAAATATTTTTCACTTCATGATTTGTGCCATGAGATTTCCCATTGGCCACGTTGCAGAAAATGATGTGAGCCAAATTACGTGGACGTTTAGGTTGTGAAGACACAACACCTGTCGGATGACGGCCTTTACACAGCGGTGCAGCTCCCCTTGGCCTGCCAGTTGAGCGTCTTGCGATGGAGGTTGGCTGACAAGGTATCTTGCCTCGCCCAGCTCCACCATTCCTTATTGCACTTCCATTGCAAAGCAGCAAACTATTCAACTGGTTTGCAGTTTTTACGGAATCCAGACGCCTTAGGAACTTCTTCAGTGCTAGGTCTGTATTTTATTTCCATAGCGCGCACTGACTCTAACTATGGCATCTGCAACATCACGTGATATTTTCCTAGAGGCAAAATCATCATCATCTGAAGATGACATTGTCTCTGTTCTAGAAATTGGATCCTGTGGCTCCTATTCCATATCCAGATTTCCTGTCTCCTCACTAATAATTTCGTTTATCTTTGCCTTGCCAGTGATCTCAAAGCCGCCATCCTCATTCAACTTTCTAAAAAATGCCACATCAGGGACCCTCTATTGGCCAACAGCCAAAACTGCTAATCGATGGCGACTTTCACTGCTACTTAAAAATCGCTGGGGCACAGCTGTCATGCTAAACTCGGCCCATGCAATTTGGTGCTTGCAAATAGCACCAGTTTGGCCTTGCATGCAAGAGCACAGTCCAATTTCAAGGTTTACATCATATATTATGGTTGGATCAGATTCGCTATGTACTTTATATTTAGAATTGCCAACCAATTCAACGCTATGCAATGCAACCTTGGTCGAGATTATTGGCTTTACATGCCGCCTACTCAAGGCCACATCGACCAATCGTTGCCTCATGTTTACATCGAAAATCTCGACCATAAACATCAGTAGCTGGGCTGTGCTGTATGCCTTGCATCTGAAAAAAAATGAAGAATCAATCCAAACTGTTTGATAAAGTAAAACTTACAAAAATTAATGCAATTTAACCTGAACTTTTGCAAGCAATAGTTTTGAATATATACAGAATTATTTTTTCTTAAAAATTTGGCCAGCATGGGTTTAAATATGTCCCTTTTCTCCCTCTTTCAAGGTAAGACATTTCCATAAAAAATGAGTTTCTACACTTACTGACAAATCATGTTTGCCAGATCAATCAATACAATTAACTGCAAAACATCCAGAGACCTTTGACCCATAGTATTTTCATTGCAGTATAGAGGTTTTTAATTAAACTGGAGCAACTTTCAGCTAATTTGGCATAACCCAACTTGTTCTTTCGTGTTCCTCTCAATATGCATACTATTGAGCAGATTTTCAAAATTTTTATGCCAATATAATTTTTATTATTATTATTATTATGTAGTGTCTAAAACACACACACACACACACACGCATATATATAATATATATATATATATATATATATATATATATTAGAGAGAGGAAGAGAGAGAGAGAGAGAGAGG
>NC_087202.1:140074029-140114029 GCF_015104395.2 Macrobrachium nipponense | reverse complement strand
GCTGATTTCAAACTCAGAATACGAAATCAGGCCTCCAATTCCATGTTCTCATTTGTTGCGACAAATGAAAGTCAGTACTGCACAAAATAAAATTGCGTTCAGGGTTAATTGGATAACCTCTTTATCTGCATTATCCAACAACCGGAGACGCCTTTTCGAGAACCAGAAAAAACTTAAATCTAGATAATCCAAACCAGCGCTGCACCTGACTTTAATTACAGTTGCTTTCATTTTAGACACATACACAGACACAGACACAGACACACAGACACACACACACACACACACACACATATATATATAATATCATTCTAACATAATATTATAATATATATTATGTATTACACCACGTACCCAACTGGAATGGGCCGTTAAACCAAAGAACATGAAGGTAATTCCACGAGAGGAATACAAAATGGGGCAGCAAAAGAGACAGAGACCATTGCTGAATTATTCATCACAATACTGAAGGCAAATTAGGTTTACTTTGGGTGCTCAGGCGATTATTATTCTCTGCGCCCAGTTGATATGGAAACATTTCGAAAAGAACTTTTCTTTTTGTCCCACAAGATGGCGGTCTCTAACGAACACAATCTTTCATAATAGTACGCTCAAACAACGGTTATATTCGTGATCATTTGTTTTTTCTCTCTGAAATTTGACCTTCAAAAATTTCTCCATTTTCAAATACTAAGCTCAACACCTGGAATGAAACAGGGTTATTTTGGGGAAGCAAAAGTTCGTCAGTACCAATTGTGTTACTGTGATGCTTCCCACATAAGGTCAGAGACACCATAAGGAACTGAACGATGATATCAGTAAAAACAGACGAGTACTCATTAAAGATGTGTTAGACTCTAGAGTGGATTGCCGTCTTTTTATGCATTGATACTTGGGGCGTCAATTTGGATGTGTGTGTTTGGGCCGGAGACTGGAGAGGGCCTCTGGTTGAAACGTCCAAGTCTTGATCGCGTTCTAGCTTGTGAGAGTCCATGAGACAGGGTGAGGTAAGAGCAGTGTTGTCATTTTGGGCAGATCTCGCTATTTTTCATGAGCTTTAGCAGAGGGAAAATGCACCCAGCTTTACTAACTCAATGCATCTCTAACATGGCTTCAAAATTCTCCACAATGCGCACAAATTTCAAAACATTTATCGGGGGCGCTTCTCCTGCTTCCCCTACCTCCAGCTGATAGGGTTCGCTTCACTCACCACCCCACCCATACCATAAGTTCAAAACCCTGTCCCCCAAACCCCTCCTCCCTAAGGGAAATCTGAATCAACGCCTCTGATTTGCTACTATTTTTGGGATTCAGAAAGATACACATATTCAACCGAAACTATTTTGATTGTATTACAGTGTAAAGATACGAAAAGAATTTGAGGAATGTAATTAAAAAAATTGCAATATCCTTCCAATTCGACAGTGTTGCTAGCAAGCGAAAATGGTCAATATATACTGAGGACTTTTTGGGAAGCCAACCTTCCCTTCCCTTCAGGCGTGGCATTTTTAGCAACTAAAAAAAGCTAAATTCTCCTAATTCCCTAACACAAGACTTAATTACCGACGGGTAGCTTAGAAAAAAAAAATTAAATCGCTCGGCACATCACTTCACCAGAGAACAAAATCCCAACGCACTCTCTCCCTGAAGTCGCAATATTGTTTCACATTGCTTACCAAAGTAAGCAATGCCGTTGGAAATAGAAAGGGTCAACGTTATCCAAATAACCGTTTTTCTTATATTCACGTCTGAGTAACGAAAGAGCATTAAACATTCGCAATATATTCTGCTGATTTTTCTGACAGTTAAGCAACAATTTGATGGATATTTATGAATGTCCTCCACAAATAAATACCAATTGATGACCTCGATGTGTTCAGTAGAGTGATTCCTGCGTGTTATCCGAAGAGAGCTTGATAATGCATTAATATATTGAATACTGAACCATTTAGCTTTAATTTATATTTGTTTTAGGAATTTTTTAAATTGAATTTTCATAAAACAAGTTCAATAATGATTCCAATTTATAGAAAGCTTACAAACACACACACACACACACACATATGTGTGAGTGCATGTATGTGTGTGTATGTATGTATGAAAAGAGAAAGCAGTTGAGTCAGCGAAAGTAATAAAATGCAGGGAACAGGAGCAGTGACAAACATGGCGAAGTATTACAATTTATTCCGACGTGTTTCGCATTCAGCTGAGTGCATCCTCAGCATCTGTAAAATAATAATGACTAATATAAACGATAGGAATTTGCAAGTTGTCTAAAGATCATTTAGAAACCATTTGAAATGAAAACCAAAACGTCACACAGGTAAAAATACACTAGCAATTGACAAAGCAACACAAGAAATTAAAAGCACATATGCTAATTAAAAGTTCAGATAGAAACAAAATTAGTAACATACAAAGTTAAAAAATATGTGAGGAGCAGTAGGGCCCTGGAGGTCGACCCACCACGGCAAGAGATAAACAAAAATTAAAAGATTGTGGTACACAAAAACGAAAGGCTAAGAAAGACACAATGGAGTGTAGTGAACTGGTTGTTCAACTTCGGAACAAGCTGTTTGATGAAAAGACTCTCGAGGATCAATAGTTCATACGGGCTGGAGTTCTGACTCACAATAATAAAATCATCATATTTAATGGGAACTTTACATTTTTTCTTCTATCTGAACTTTTAATTAGCATATGTGCTTTTAATTTCTTGTGTTGTTTTGTCAATTGCTAGAGTACTTTTAGCCTATGTGTAAAGTTTTGGTTTTCATTTTAACTGGTTTCTAAATTATTTTTAAACAACTTGCAAATTCATTTAATTTATATTGGATGCATTCAGCTGAATGCCAAATGCGTCGGAATAAATGGTAATACTTTGTCATGTTTGTTCCTGCTCCCTGTGCATTTGATTACTCTGGCTGACTCTCCTGCTTTCTCAGTTCATACATATACTTCTATATGTGTATATATAATATATATTATAAATATATATATAGTATATATATATATATATATATATAATAAACTCATAAAGTAATACAGCACAACATTTCACACACACACAAAAGAGGAGGAATATAGAGAAGGAAATTTTGGAATTAGGATCAAATCTAAACGCTCCGATATGAACTAGCGTTGCTGAAAAGACCATGAACGTGAACTGGAAAGGCGTGAGGGCCTATTATTAAAGGCAAATGCTCGTTCAAGTGCAAGAAGAGAAGTATATATATATATATATATATATATTATATATATATATATATATATATATATATATATATATATATATAGTATATATATATATATATATATATATATATATATATATATGTATATATATATATATATATATATATATATATATATATAGTATATATATATATATATATATATATATATATATATATTATATATATATATATATATATATATATATATATATATATATATATATATATATATATATATATATATATATATATATATATATATATATATATATATGTGTGTGTGTGATATATATATATATATATATATATATATATATATATATATAACTATATATATATATATATAATATATATATATATATATATATAATACATATATATATATATATATATATATATATATATATATATATATATATATACAATATAATTCAACATGATGGTTAGGCTATACCTCGGCAGTACAAATTAGAAGGCGTTGAAAAAGACAGCATTAAACGTATGTCACTTTAATCTTATCGTGACGTTTCGAGACCAATGTCTCATCATCCAGGCTAAAATAAAAGATTAGAAACTAATATACAATACAGCATAAAATTATTTTTATTGACATAAAAAACACATTGAATAAAGTAATACAAGGAAATTTACAACACTGAAATACAAATTACTCTAAAAAATAAAATAAAACAAATATAAATAAATCAAAAGGCATTATCAAAATTAGGAGTAGTTAAAAAAGACACCTTGTCTTAACGACGTTCGGTTGCTGTATGGAAAACGCATCGAAAGTAAACAAGAAGAAGGGCCTGGTTTAAGCTATGTACAAGGGAACAGATGAAGAGTGGTTGCTTAAGGTGGGAACTAGTTTCTTTGTAGCTAGACATTCTAATATTGGAAGATGGTGTTCGTATGGACTTGATAACAATATCTTGAAATCCTTATAGTTTATATTATTTGTTTACACAATTTCCCATGATTCCTAATATTAGATAGTTCTGGGTTGGACAGTTTACACCCTGTACGGAAACTAATACCCATATGTGCATCACATCTCACCTTAGCAAGCGGCGTGTGTTTCCAGCGTAAGTCTGCCTATTGCATCGGCAGCAAGTATAAATATAGACAACGCCAGATTGCATCAAGGGAGGTAATCTCTCTGTATGGCGCAACATATTACCGATAGTCCTAGGGTTCATTAAGACAAACTTAACATCGACAGGTGGAAAATGATTAAAAAAAATTCTCCTTAAGTGAGGTAAAAAAGAGGTGTCATGCATAGAAGGAGTTTCTGGGCCAAATGTATCGCTTACTGCTGGAGGATGAAATGAAATTTCCAGAGTTTCCCAGACATACTTCATAAAGAGATTAGGAGTGTAACAATTTAACTTAAAATAATCGTAAAGGATTCCGATTTCTTTGTGGAAAAGACTCCAATCAACATCGGTCCCTCCAGTTTGTTCCTGTTTTCACACCGTTTTCCTGGATGCCCGTGTTGCTTTTTCTCTTCCGGCTCCGATCCACTGGCTTATTACACTTCCGTGACCTAATTCAGCGAAGATACGATCGCCCGTTGCAAGGGGTTTATTACCATTCTTGTTAATCTTATTATCCTGCTCCACATCATTCCTTCATCTTGTAAAAACCCGAGGCGAAAAAATACATCCATCAAGGTAACATCACTTTGTAAACACCTGGGTGTTATCTAACATCCTGATTAGAGAAACGTTGCGAAGCGTCACAAGAGGGGAAAAACACGCTGAGATTTCTTCCATATTTGAAAGACTACAAGATCTGTTGCACCGGAAGTCCGGTTAACCCACTTGAGTCATCAAGTCCCCAGAAAGAAGACTTCATCCTTTTCGTGAGATGTTTTCAGCAAAAATGAAAGGATCCAGATGACTTCCTTTCAAGGAATACCTTCAAACTGAGGCACTGCAGAGTTACTGTTTTTCTATTTCTAAACACGAAATAAGGTCAGTTTGTCCACCCAGAAAAAATAGTAGACGGTAATAGCTTTTTATGCAGTGCGCCTCCGCTTTCAACGTCCATCAAGTTATTAAGTTGAAAATATCGCAGCAAAAAAGAGAAGTCGGAACCTCTCTCATTCCCAAAAAGGCTACAATTGTCTTGCAGTATTGCACCATGTTGCATTGAGGTTGACACTTTCATTAGAAACAGCAAAGGCGAGAGTTTCCTCTAAAGTATTGATTACATACTTACGTAGTCAATTCGAAAGCATAAATTTACGAGAAACGTAATGGTAGTTGTACATCCGTGTGTTAATGCAAGAAACTATGAAAACACAAAATTAATTTCTAAGGTTTAATATCGCCATTGAGAAACAAAAAATCTAGAAATAAAATGGTCTGGAATATCAAATAGTTCTAATGAAAATTATTATTACGATTATCATTATAATATATAATATATATATATATATATATATATATATATATATATATATATATATATATATATATATATATATATGTGTGTGTGTGTGTGTGTGTGTGTGTATGTGTGTGTGTATTTACACATCTTGAGATTGTTAAATGAATTTTCGCGTTACAACAGGCTTGTTGTTTATAACCCTAAAGCATCTCCAATGTCAACATATTCTGCTTCCTGTCGCTTGCTAAACCATGTTGCAAATCCCCACTTGCATTTCAGATAAATTCATATCATAGCTTAGTAATATATATCCCGATGTCCCTTACACGTAGCGGCAAAAATGACCGCGATGATATGCTACTTAAATTTTAAAAATATATAGGAAATTAACAGCAAAGCTGTTCATAAAACACTTTTGCCAATCTTTCAAAACAAAATTGAGGTCTTTTATAAACCTCGTCTGAATATTCTCAAGGTTTTATAATTTCGGACGATCATGATTATTATTATTTTTTTTTTTTTTTTAAAGGGCGGGGGGCGTCTGTCACAGTTCATCAACAGTCCATCACTTTTCTAATTATAATAACTGTTTTTAAATCATGTGCTTCTACCCGAGTCCCGCGGCTACTTCCGCGTCCAGTTTACCGAGGTTTTTCTGCTGTGGTTTTGGTTCTGTGCCTTGGGCCCCGATGATTATGTTCATCACCTCAACTGTTATGCCCCATGACCTTCTCAGTTCAATCCGATGTCTCTGTGCTTTTCTATTTTCTCTTTCTCTTCCTCCTCCACTTTGGAGTGGCATTTTCTTTTTTGTCTTCTGATCTGTGCTGCAGAGCTCTCATTTATTCCACTCTTCTATCTCTGAATTGTTTTTGGCTTTATCTATCAGTCAGGTGTGGTCGATGTCCCTTCCCATCTGTAGTCCCAGAATAAGTTCCCCTGCTCAGTTTCTCTCCTTTCCTCAGGTTTGTGCTCGTACCACTTGTTGCTGCTGCATGGTGTCCCATATATTGGGTACAGACTTAGTGGAGGGATGTTGCCACTCCATTTTTTTTCTTAATCCCTTAACGAGGTGGGTAGTGCCATCAGTGTACCTGGCGCTGTGCACTGTAGGCATTACTCAAGGTTCTTTGCAGTGTACCTTCGGCCCCTAGCTACAACCCCCGTTCATTCCCTTTACTGTCCTTCCATTCATATTCTCTATCTTCCATCTTAACTTTCCACCCTCTCCTAACAATTTTTCCATACTGCAACTGCGAGCAAGCCTTTTCCTCTCATTTCCAATTCATTGTTGAATAACCTCATAGGTTCCAGTGTTTGGCCTTAGGCCTAAATCTATATCCAATTCTAATTCTTGTTTTAGTGGTTCTGTGCTGGTGCCAGACATTAGATTGCGAAGCTGTTCATGCCTCTTCTTTTTCACTGCATATCCTAGACTTGGGCTAGATGCTGTTCCTGTGCACTGCCCTTTGGATGTAACTCGTTCCTAAGGACTGATCTTGGGCTGCTACTGTCATTCCTTCTGCTTCTTTCCCGGGTGCCCTGTAGCCATTTACATTTTTCATTGCTAATCACATCTTTAGTTTTTCTTATGAACTATTTAAGGCTGGGTTTCCAGTCCCATTCTTCTATAACATTCTTTGTTGTTCTACCTTTCTGTATTTCTGTGTCTTCATCCTCCTCATGAGGT
The DNA here is from genome assembly GCF_015104395.2 of Macrobrachium nipponense. Classification (NCBI taxonomy): domain Eukaryota; kingdom Metazoa; phylum Arthropoda; class Malacostraca; order Decapoda; family Palaemonidae; genus Macrobrachium; species Macrobrachium nipponense. The sequence continues at coordinate 140,106,709 of NC_087202.1, read as the reverse complement.
GTTACTCATAAGCAATTCTTAGCCGTTCATCCTTACTGGGATAAAAGTATAGTCCCAGGGCTCTTCTTTCGGTTTTGGCACAATTCTCAATGCTGAGTGGTCCTCTTCCTCCTCCTCTACGTGGTGGTCTATATTCTGTCAATATTTGCTCTTGGGTGCAGTCCTTGGCTCATGGGCATTGTATTTCTGGTCTTCTGATCTATGCTGCAGAGCTCTTACTTCCTCCATTTAACTCTCCATTCTATATAATAATAACAATAATTGCTGCAGGTCCACAATGATATAGCTGTGTGCGAGTTGATGGTTGTTTAAAAATCATATCAATAGCTCTCGAACTCTGTGCTAGGTTCAGACTCATTTAAGTAAACTTCTGAGCAGGTCAAGTGTCAGTTGTAGTACAATTCCACAACAATGAACCGAAGTGAAGGAAGAGCTCAACAGCCCAAACATGTAATTCCGTTGTTGATGCTCGTATTTCTGTTCCCTATTCTGCTGGAAAGTCTTGTGGCCTGTGATGATGCTTGAGGGTGTTCCCCCTTTGGCGCAGCTGCAAGGCTGCAAGACATAAGGTCCCTCGGGCTGTGTCCTGTCTGAGGGAGGAGAGCAAAAGAGGAGGCAGAAACAGGCAGAGGAAAAACAGAACTTGTCTTAACATTAAAATTTTAAACAAAGTTTGTAAGACTATAAAAAACTGACTAATGGTCTTCACCAACGAACGACTTGTTACCATAAAAAGCTTCTCCAAAGTTTATGGCGGCGCCTACCACCAGTCTTTTGTGTGGACATTGTCATTTTTTAAAAATCATGTTGTCTGCATCTCAGTTCGATCTATGGTTGTCGTTGAAGGCCTGGAAGAATATGGCATTGATTTGTGCACTTCCCTAATCGGGTCGGTAGTCCTCTTCCACTTTCCCCCAAATATTTTCCCTTACAATCTTGACAGGGGATTTCGTCATCTCCGGGAATTATCGATAGGATTCTTGTCGTTATTACCGTTTCTAGTTAGTTTATGGCTAATCATGTTGGGGTATTTAAAAACTACTTTAGTATCTTTCTGGCTATTGTTAACATAGTTACATAATTTGTTGAGATTGGGATTAAATGGGAGGGGTAAATCTCTGTTATGTTTTTCCTTGGGATTGTTGAGAGGACGATAAAATGCTTTCTTTGCTCCTGAAATGGCTTGGTCAGCAAAATAATCGGGGTATCTTTGTCCTCTGAAAGTTGTCAAGAAAATAATAGGGTTATCTTAGTCCTCTGAAAGTTGATTGCATGTGATGAATTTCTCCCTCGACGAACTATGGGTCGCATATTTTGTAAAAAATTGAAGCACGTAGGGCAAATTCATTACTACACCTTTTTGCAATTCAAACTGTGCATTCTGCATAAAAACAAGACAATCCACTGCTTGATTAGAACAATCTGCTAAACTCTGAAACATTGGTGTAGAGGATTCAGCAATTGTTGTTAGTTAGGAACAATGCTATAAAAAGTCCGTAACCTGCAGTAACTGAACACTCATCATAGCCTGAAACAGTGTGCATTATCTTTTGGACGATTTTCAAAATGGTGAAACAATTATCTATATCCGACGAAACAGTCTTCCCTGAGGCAACGATGAAGCTGATTAAGACAATTAATAGAAACCAACCTCGGCTTAGCGGTAACCCCAAGCACCACCCAAGGGCACATCCTCTATATATTTCGCCAATGTAACTTTTTCTGTCATTCACTACTTGATAAGGGGGTGTCAGTCCACCGAAATATAGTACTTGGCTTAAAAAGAAAGAAAGAAAAAAAAACTCAGGGAACCATCGAACGTTAAACACAAATTGCCTATCTTCATAACCTAAACCACTTACTTTCTGCAATAGTGCACAGAAACGTTATCTCAGCCTTCCTGGAAAAGAAGATAATAATAATTCAATAATATCATTGCCAGATGCGCCACCTGTTGACCTTCCCGACGATATTCACGCAAGTTGTTATATTATGATCATATTTGTTTGAAAGCAGTGTGATTTAATAGCAAGACATTTAGCTTTTAACACATATATATATATATCTATATATATATTATATTATATGTATATATATATATATATATATATATATATATATATAGAGAGAGAGAGAGAGAGAGAGAGAGAGAGAGAGAGAGAGAGAGACGAGAGAGAGAGAGAGAAGAGAGAGAGACATAACCATTCCTTTAAAGCATTATAAGCAGTAAGCCCATCTTGCAAAAAAGTAAAATTTCCAAAAACGGGGACGGACTCATTTTCATATATCATTTAGATAGACAAATGATCTCGGTCTTCATCCACTGACAAAATGAAGTGCTTTCGAGCTTTAGGACATATTTTGCCAATTCAGGAGTTTTTATTCAAAATACCAATAAAAATATATCTCAGACAATTCTCTTTTAGTGATTCCATAATATCTGACGATTTCTAGGATACAATTTCAATTCTAGACAAATTTTCGTTTGGGGGGCCGCCAACAGATATCAAAGAGAAGTTAGATCTTGTTTGTCTTTGGCAAAATTATCCATAAATGGAAGATCCCATCCCTCCCAAAATGTCATGCGATAGAGTCAGCTGCCTTTCGTGGGAACCAGAAGACCTGGGAAACGTTTCTACAGCATCAGAACAGACTACAAAAGAACAGTAATGAAAACGTACTATCACCAGTGGAGACTTCCAATCAGACCCTTTTGGTACAGCAGTGGTACTCTCACTCTTACAACCGGTTAGGAGGAGGTTCCTCAGCCTTTCCTCACCTAGATTCAAGATTAACTAATGAGTGTGAGGATATTCAAGCATTTAAGAGCTTAATGCATATACCGTATGTATATAATAATAATATTATATATATATATATATATATGATATATATATATATATAATATATATATATATATAGATATATATATGTATATATGTATATATATATGTATATATATATATATCGTATATATATATATATATAGTATATATATAATATATATATATATGTGTGTGTGTGTGTGTGTGTGTGTGTACGGTTCACAGTTCATTTAATAACGTGATTCAGTAATGATCAAGAATAAAATCGCACAGGTGTTTGTGAAGGAAACAGGTAACCCAAAGGCATTTTGATGACTGGTTTTAGAAGTGGTATATCCCATTCCACTGAATTTTATCGAACAATTAATTCTTCTAAACTACAGGCCAATCTAAACTGGAATTTCCTGAAACATCCAAAATATGAAATTTCCGATCATTATCAGCCATTAACTTCGAATCGATTACACTTTCCTAATGTAAAAAAACATTATCAGCTTTAGTAACTAATGAATCATTATTATACATTTATGGAAATTGATCGATAATAGTTGGCGGTCGACATGCATACTGACACTGAATACCATCAATCAACGACTCTATTACTGTTGGCAAAAGACGAAATAACAAACCGAGACCTATTATAATGCTCTCTCTCTCTCTCTCTCTCTGTGTGTGTGTGTGTGTGTATGTGTGTGTGATTTCATCGAAGCATCTCTTACATTTTTTCCTTTTAAAACACGGCATACTTCTCTCCCCCCAAGCAGATGTTGTAACTAAGTTTTCGAACACTTTTGATACTACTTACTTTTATCCCATAAAACCGGTTTCGTTTTAACTAAAGAAATGAGAAGCTCTATATCAATATTTTGATCCATATCCATATAACTGATATATTTTCAAGATGAAAAGCAGTGACCTACTATTGCTCACCACTTGTAAAGGCGGGAAAAAACCGCCTGGTGTGAAGACGTGCATTGAACATGATGGCCAACTACAACCGCCAACGAGAGCGGCACCGCTTCCAACCAGTGGGACAAAATCTCATGCAAAGCGGCACCGCGACGGCAAAAAATCCGCACCGCTATAGTGTGAAAGGCTCCATTAAGTTTATCTGTCGACTTGTAAGCGCGGTGCCGCTCCGCTGACGGTGGCGGTTTTAAAATGCATTGTGTGAAAGGGCCTTTCACGCCCATTTTCCATTTTTGAGAATATGCCCCATAATAAATCGGTATGAAAAGCATGCTAGAAGTGATACATGAAAAGTTAAAATCTTCAGTGAGAGAGAACCTGAATCAGAAATTATCTGTGATTTTAATTCTGCTCTTATCGATATATATATATATATATATATACTATATATATATATATATATATGTATATATATATATATATATATATATATATATGTGTGTGTGTGTGTGTGTGTGTGTGTGTTATATGTAAGCATGCATGTTTGTATTTGGGTATGTGCACAATCATAGGTATTAAATTGTAAATATTTACTCGTAAATAGTCACATACTATCGTTGGTTTGAGTTACGATACGCAGAAAAGGCTGAATGGATTTATCATCGATTAGTTCATTTTTAAGAGCGAATCCTTTCTATCACGCGAGCACTCATTGAACCTTTGAAGGTTTGCGTCAAGTGAATGAATCAACAACGACCTTCTGTCACTTGCTATTCTGGGAAACATTCGAATCCATCAGCTTTCAAAACTCAGAGAGAAGTTGAAGTTGACTGGATGTGCTTTGTGAAAGGAATAGATATCACCAGAATCTGTTCTTTAAAATAACGATATTTACAGCGTCTGTGCAATCAATCACATGCAAGGAGTCCTTGAAGCAATGTCGAATTAAATCCTACCTACCCAGAATAAATCCTTGAAGGAATGTGTCATAAAGCGATAATTACTGAGAGTGCTCTATAGAAAAAGAAAGCCTAGTTTACGCGAATTAGATCCGCTCGAGACTTTATCATTAAATTTAGAATAATCATCTCATACACTGGATAAGGTGTTCCTTTTTTTAGGACGTAATGCAATACTGGTTTCTTTGTCAACCATGACTTTTTTTTATCGAATGTTGAAAATGAGTTGAACAATGATGAGCACTGAAAAGAGACGGATACTGAAAGGTACAGTGGTTATAATTGATTTTTATCACAAGTCGTACAAATGTGTTGTTGAAGCAAGTAATGTCAGACCAATATCCTCTGCGTTTGATTCTATGAGCAAATAAGCACATATTTGAAAAACAGAACGATTATTTTGCCCGCCAAGAGCTTTCAGAAACTGTGCAACAAGGTTCATTCATCTGTTTATTGTAATAACAATATATTATTTACGTAAAAACTGACAACTCAAAAGCGTATTCATGTCATTAAGTAAGAAAGGGATCTGTCGAAAATCACTTAATGAAAGGTACAGCAGGATCGGGCTTGTTTTGAATAGACACAGTCGAAGTCTCTGTACAACAAATACGAGAGAAAACCCAGTTTCCATCCTTTCTGTTGACCTTGAAACTGAACGTTCCCATTTGCTTTCTTTATCAACTTTGACATTATCATATCTCCCGCCCCCCACCAAAAAAAAAGAAGAAAAAAAAAAAAGTTCAGTGACGCTGAATCTAGGTCTGGGTTTGAGAACGACAAGAACAGTGGCGGAAGCTGAAAGCTGCTTAAAATGCCTGACACCGATTCTGCTTTGGATTTAGGTCAGACTGACACGTGCTGCGCATTTGGGAAAGTTACTAATCGGCTTCCTTTTTCCTCTATGCCTCTAATGGTTGGAATATAGTACATCTTTGCTTTGCGATACTGCGAAAAATATAACGTCTTCAGCAGTTCATCATTAGTGGACAGAACATTCAAACAGGATAATGAAAACTTTTATTATTCTACAAATCGAGACCAACCGAAGGACTATTCATGATGCATTACCTTTATCAATATGTTTCCGTTTACCGGAGATTAATTTATTAAAACAATGCCTAATTTTACTCTTGGTGTTTTTACCGCAAGACTTCAAGAAAAAGAATGAAATATGCGATATGTTTCTTATTTTATGGAATCGACGATAGTTTCATTTCATAAGGAATTCTCAACATAGTCGCATTCCAGTCAATTTTGTACTAAATATTTCCTCTTATTTTACGATTTTACAGAAACATTTATCGAGTCATGCAGCCACTCAATTATTCGTTAAATAAATTTTTCATAGCACCAGTTGCAGTTCTCATTGTGTGATACGAAAAAAACGATCAAAGGTGGAAGACAGAATCTAAAATAGTGAAGACCTCTACGAGAACTCCCAACCACTTTTGCCCTCAGCCATCCCTGGTGTTCTCCCACCATGTAAAATGCTGTGTGCATTTTACATGAAGTTTTCATAGATTGTTCTTGAAACGTTCGAGTGACTGAAGAACATTATAATTTTTATGTGCTTTCGATCTTTTCTTCTAAATTTACGCATTTTTGTCTTCTATTATTATTCACTTAGGGGAGGCGTTGTTTATTTTTGTTCTTTCCCTTCAACCTATGAAAGAGCTTTGGAAATAGTAAAGGGACGAATTATTAGACAGAAAGAGAGATATGAAATGACAGTTCTGTATTTTGCGCTTATCAGGAAACATGCAAACGTTAAATACAAGGAATAACTTCATAGTTGTTCCATCATATTAAAGAATCTACACACACACACACACGAGCGCACACACACACACACACACACGCACACACACACACACACACACACACACACATATATATATATATATATATATATATATATATATATATATATATTATATATATAAATTTCAATGGGGGAAAGCTCTTCCACGCAAACTCACCCTTCAAGAATAAGAGTAATATACAATATAAGAATATTGTACAATTGTTCAATAATCTTAAGTTTTTTAATTTCAACCGTAAAATGCGCCCTATTCTGACTACTCTCACCACAATTCTCTTTGGGTAAATTCTGAATCTGCTTTACTGGTCCAATTAACAGCCCCAAGACTTTGATTTCAGGTGATGTCCTTCAGAGATGCTAATCCGCCCTGGGGCAGGACTCTGTTTACCGGTCTTCATCTATACTTCCATTCTTCTGATATGCGTGTTTTCTACTGTAAATATAACTAATGAAGTGAAATAGAAGTGTTTACCTAACAACTTCCCCTTCTGAAGGAGACCCTCAGCCAAATTCTTAGTATGCGATTTTACCTGGATCCATTATTGAAGTCAGATTTCACCTTCCCAAGCTAAGTTACCTTAGCCTTCAACGTAGAACTATACAACATATATACGCGTATATATCGTTAAATACATGGTAGAAGGCGGTGAAACTGGGACTTTGAGAAAGTACTTTTGTAGTTTATTTCTACATTCTCAAGTTCACACTGATTCACGAGAGGTTGACAAGACTTATTTATACAAAGAGATGGCGTGTTTGTTAATGTTACAGTTTGTTAATGTTATCAGAGAGTTCTTCAAGCAAAAAAGACATGGAATGAGGATCAAGCAGCAGTAGTATTCAGTGGAGCTTTCCAGTAGCAGCCAAAAGCAATACTTATGTATAGTTGCAACAACCATCAGGATTCCATGACCCTCCTTTTGCGAATAATACTTTTGAAGATAAACAGGAAAGGAAAGTAATACAGCTAATGATTTTATCGAAATGTGATACCTCCTGAGGAAACTATTTAACAGAGAGTAGATAATACTGATAAGAAATTCATTAGATCATAAAATATTGGAAATTATTTTCATTGTAACGTCAACAGTCAAGGTAAAAATACCCTGCTAGCAAACTAATTTCCATTTATGTCAAGGAACGCATTTTATTAATGATTCATACCATTAATTCAAGGTGAGATGCTTCACATACAATCTTATTACAAAGTCTGCCTTATAGGGACTTCTTCTGATGAATCAGATTTGCATAAATCATTTGAACCGGTATACGTGAAGCCATACGTGTGCAAAAATATCAGGACACATTTTTTACAAGATCCTCTGCTTATTAATTCGGTTCTTTTATGTTTTAATGGCTACAAGTATTCACATTTTCTGGTGTGCACCAGTTTTCAACTTCCATTAAAAATATGAATAGTTGGTTTTGTTTATCCATCTTTTAGAAAGTAAATAGAATAATGAATAGATAAAGAAAAGCTACAAAAATAAACAATAACCATTTCTCTGATCTAACCCTTTTGCTCCGGCATCCTCCTCCCCTCCCTCTGTCTATGAAAATGAGGTTTTTCAGTGGCTTGAGAGGCACGACAGCTTTCCACGACAGGTATTCGAGAAACATGACTACGCTCCCACGATATGCGATGTTGAATTGGTAGCGACTGTGATGCCTGGCCTTGTCTTAAGCCTCCGCGGATATGCAAAACTGTCTCGGATCTCACAGACGAGGATAAAGATCAAAGGAATCCTGTATCGACAGTCGCGTGATATGGCATTGGGAATATACCATATGAGATGACGAGAAAATATTGAAATAAATTCTCGAATCTGCAATTCTTTTCATTCTTCCAAAATTAGATTTCTCTTTCTTTAGACAATTTTGTGTTGTTATTTCATTCCAACTGCCTGTCTAATTGATATTAACATGACTATTTTATCCATACCGAGCAAAGGCGGTAACTAAAAATGAAAAGTTTATTAGAACACACCGAGAATGTCAATGACCTAATGACCTCAGTAGCTTGTTTTTTGTATAAATAAATAACAAAGCAAGAAAAACTTTGCACCTAAGAAGAAAGCAAAGCTAAGTCTGGTAAACTAAGCCTTCCTTCAGACGCTTTCGATGCCTCAGAGACATCAAAAGTCGTAACTGAGTCACAACAAAGATTCCTCAGAATTCCATCGGAAAGATGACAGAGACCTCAAGGGAACCCCATCACTCAGAAGCCATCTGATGGCAACTCCACATAAGTATCTCTACCTTTTTTTTTTTTTTTTTTACTCATTCTTACATTGAAAGGTGCCCTCGCATGTGTCAAAAGTAATACAAACATTTCCTCCTTTAACACCATCATTTTGAGTTACTTATTGAAATAAACGACTCAAACTGAAATCTAAATTAATTGAGCATTTTTTTCTAAAAAAAAAAAAAAAAACGCTAAAAACTCAAACGAATCTTTGAAAAACTACGATTGTCAGGGTTTCTGGTTATTATTATCTTAATTAAAACTCCGTTTTTAGTAAGCAGTTACTTCAGGCTGACTGTTCTCTGCAATTTATCCTAGAAGCAGCTATATACGAAAATGACATAAAACGTTCAACACATGTTGAGATGAATGATGTCATGTACCTTGTACCGAAGACGTTTCTGTTTTCCTTGACAATTCCTGTCATCACATCAGTAAAAATGTGGACATTTTATGAAATTTGTGTGGACGTCGAAACTGAAAACACACTGCAGAATATCCTATGCTTTGTCGTTTAACCAAAATCCCCCCCCCCCCTTTATTTTTTTATTTTTTACTTTGGTATTTCTTATTCAGAGGTCCACTTGCTCTTAAATTGCTCATCCTACCTTGGAAACCGAACCCTGGCCCCGTCACTTACTAAATCAAAATTGTTTAGGTAGCAGATATCAAAGATGAAACATATACCTGAAGGGATAACGTTTCAAAGACTATTCCAGTTGCACAAAGGATACATCACACTGACCTTTTTACTTAACACGAATATATTACGCGTAAATCTCTAGTAAGGTTAAAAATAAAAACCTTCAGAGGCCGAGAGGGAAAGAAAACAATCAAAGCTCCGGTTGAGACAGGGAAGGCAAACAACAATTCCACTTCCAGGACGATGCTGGACATTTCGAAGAGATCAACAGGAGAGTCTGGGGAAGGAAATGGGGACTGAAAAGTCTTTTCATTTTATCCTATCTCTTTGTGTAAACTAATTTTCGGGTTTTCTTGTCTCTCCGTTCTGTAGTTCTTCTTTCTCTTCCACGGGAAAGTGTAACCAGCTTAATCTGCCTTTTATTAGCAAAAGAATTACAAGAGACGGAAAAAATAATTTCCTACTTTTTCTGTGCTTAGGTTCTCTACTATATTCGGTACGCCCCTTCGAAAAGAGCTGTATATTTTTAGGCTAGTTATATAGACACACGGATGTTTTCAATGGAAGTATAACTCAGAAAATTCAGGTGTTTGTCTATGACAAAAAAAAAAAAAAAAAAAAAAAGTGAAAACAGAGTTAAAAAGCGGTTGCCTTATGCAAAACAACTAATCTTAGATTTTGAAGAGCTCTAACATATCTACCGATGGTATGTCTCTTTTGAACAGAAATGTGAAGAAAATATACCTCATGGAAATTAGAATATTGCTTGAATTTACACTAAATAAATATCAAGAAATGGTAAGAACGAAATTACGTAACTTAAGATTATAATCAGTAATACATTAAAACACATTAGTTTTCTTAAGAAGAAATATATTATTTAACAACTGTCTCCAGAAAAGTGTCCATAATTAGAAAAAGACGTAATTTTACTCACAGGGAACAAGCAAAGGAGCTACAGAGCTGAAGTGGTTAAGGAAATGGAGTTGAACGAGTTCCCCTGAACAGATTCACAGATGCTACTTAATGAGCGCTTGACAGAACAGAGAGGTGTGAAGAGAGCTGCCATCCTGCTGCAGAGGAAAACAAAATGAGAGAGAGAATCAGGAGCTACGCCAGAATATAGAAATCATCGTTGGACAAGTCATAGTCTCACTAGGATAACTGAGACAAATCTATAATCGATTACTCGTTCACAGTGAAGTTAATTCACTAAATAGAGTTAATTGTATGTGACTTGAGTTCACAAGGTGAATTAAATCATTTGGTATCTTAAGCTAGCAATAAAAAAGACCAGAATCAGTAAAATTTTTCTATGGTATTGAAAAAAAGCCGAGGAATAATTGATATATATTTATCGTTATTACTTTTTACTACAGGAAATTTTTTTTTTTTTTTCTCAATAATTATAATCCAAAGAATGAACCAGATGAAGTCCACGGCCATCTTTAAAATCAGGACGACGAAAGAACGAAGACAGAATCTAATGCCACGAAAAGAGGTCTCATAAATTCATGAATTTTCCTTCTGTCGACTCTCGGCAAATATCATAAATCTGGCCACCAAGGTTTTCTCTCCCTTGTCAGTATCGTGGGGAACACATTTAAGGGTGCGAAAGATAAACTAATGTTGCAAGTCATTATTCATTTTGCCGTTGTACATTCTCGAAAGTCACCGACTCTCAGTGTAACGTCAGAAAAATTATAATAACAATAATTACACCGTATGATACAGAATATGATAAAAATATCAGATGGGATTATTTCTTTACTGATAAAATGTAATAAATAGGAAGATTAGATTCCCAGAATTAACTGGCAAAGGACAGTCTGCTTCACTTAGCTGCTGTTCAGTTACATCGCAACCACTCACCATAAACAACAGTAATGACTTCACTTGTGATTAAGAACTAACCGTTCGCCAATGGTTTATTGCGCTGTATGTTTCTTCCGAATGACTCGATGCACAGACGGCCGTCACATACATACAGCGTTGGTGTGATTTAGTTTAATGATTAGTGAAATTAAAGAATCAGCTTCCGTATTTTAAAAACAATGACATCAGAGTTTTGCATTTACAATTTGTTAACAGTCAGATACAACAAATCAAGGAATCAGAGCGCAAATGACCTTTTTTGGATGTCCCAGCGTTTTACAATGCAACCACAAAGAAGTGTCGACTAATTCAGAATTTTATGTTCATTTTTATTCTTATTTTCACAGCATTCAGATAAAGAAAAGCATCATTGTCAACATGGTTGTCAGGGCTCTCAAAGTTTGAGATGAAACTTCCTATATCCGAAATACCTTTAGTAAGCTGAGTTGCCCTGCCCATTATATTGAAGATTCTTTGTCTAAGGCTAAGAAAACGTTTCCCAACCCTTAACCATAAGCAGAGTGATCATAACAAGAGATGCATAATGCTTCCATATCATGAAAATTTAAAATCAACAGTCCAGTTAATCAACATTCAGTTCATGTTGAAGTAGCTTTTAAATATGAAAATTCAATAAAATCCAAATTCAGTAAGAATAATAGCCGAAGAATGGTAGCGATAGTAACGCCAATAGAGTCATAGAAGTATAAATACTATAAAATGCAAGTTCTGTGATTTATTTTCTTTTGAGGAGACAGGTAGGGGAGGGACATGATATTACAGAACATAAAAGGGACTTTGCTCCAAACAGCACTATTCATACAAAACAGTTTTTAGACATGATTCGTCTGTGTGTCTCATCCACAATATTTTCATTCAACAATGAAGGCTATAAACAAAAAAGTTGGTGTAGCCATGGGTTCACCCTTATCTCCCATACTTGCAAATTTGTGCATGGAATTTGTAGAAATAGAAGTCCTCTCCAAATGGGATCCAAATCTAAAACCACTCATTTTGGTATGATATGTCGAATATGTCTCCGTAATTTTTCCAAGGTAATCAAATAGATTTTGAACATTTTTTGAGATATGTCCATAGCATTAGGAAAACATTAGGAAAACAGTTAATGTTATTTTATAAGAGATTATAATAGGGAAAGCTTCCATAATAATAACACCCATAATCTAGCCACCTCTGATACTGCCGCTGCCTCATCTTCTTTCGTTCAGGTAACAGGGACACACCCAGTGCCCCTTGCTGCAGGCACCCAAGCTGCTATGGACAACAGACCAAGTGATTCAAGAGCCGAACCGCAACTTCAAAGATCTAGGCGATTAGCTTGTTTGCCGTTGGAGAATGAGGGGACAACGTGAAGAGCCAACTACCGTCTTCAAACAAAGTTTTTGTATAGTCACTGGGTGTAATTATAGTTAGATTGACAAGGAGGACCGTACAGGTCATCGAAAGTTTTCTACTTTGTATTTTAAATAAGAAAATCAAACAGACATACTTTTGTGGATTTACTCTTCCATTATTATTATTATTATAATTTTTTTTTTTTTTTTTTTTTTTTTTTTTTTTTTTTTTTTTTTTTTTTTGCTCTATCACAGTCCTCTAATTCGACTGGGTGGTATTTATAGTGTGGGGTTCCGGGGTTGCATCCTGCCGTCCTTAGGAGTTCCCATCACTTTTCTTACTATGTGTGCCGTTTCTAGGATCACACACTTCTGCATGAGACCTGGAGCTACTTCAGCCTCTAGTTTTTTCTAGATTCCTTTTCAGGGATCTTGGGATCGTGCCTAGTGCTCCTATGATTATGGGTACGATTTCCACTGGCATATCCCATATCCTTCTTATTTCTATTTTCAGATCTTGATACTTATCCATTTTTCCCCTCTCTTTCTCTTCAACTCTGGTGTCCCATGGTATTGCGACATCAATGAGTGATACTTTCTTCTTGATTTTGTCAATCAACGTCACGTCTGGTCTATTTGCACGTATCACCCTATCCGTTCTGATACCATAGTCCCAGAGGATCTTTGCCTGATCGTTTTCTATCACTCCCTCAGGTTGGTGCTCGTACCACTTATTACTGCAACGGTAGCTGATGTTTCTTGCACAGGCTCCAGTGGAGGGCTTTTGCCACTGAATCATGCCTCTTTTTGTACTGGTTCTGTGCAAGTGCTGGGCATTCACTTGCTATGTGGTTTATGGTTTCATTTTTCGTATTGCACTTCCTACATATGGGAGAGATGTTATTTCCGTCTATCGTACTTTGAACATATCTGGTTCTTAGGGCCTGATCTTGTGCCGCTGTTATCATTCTTTCAGTTTCCTTCTTTAGCTCTCCCCTCTGTAGCCATTGCCAATTGTCATCGCTGGCTAGTTCTTTAGTCTGTCTCATGTATTGTCCGTGCATTGATTATTATTATTATTATTATTATTATTATTATTATTATTATTATTATTATTATTATTATTATTATTATTATTTATTGATAAATTCCTCTACCACTTTCCCCCGCATTATCTATGGAATCACCTCCCCACAACGGCTTGTGTGCATTAAAATCGCAGACATATTATACCAGGATTTCTCTCTTAAGACTTTTAGCTCTCTGCACGTGTACGCAGTCCTTTACAATTCCATTACAGGATTTCAAAAATTATTGCCATTTAAAGAGCCTCTTTTTTTTAGTTGGCTGACGAAATGAGATTATGAAGCTCTTGAAAGAGAGAGCTTACCTGATGGAGATTTGGTCATACAAGTCTTTCTTGGTGGTCTATTCAACCTCTCAGAGGAGGAAGACTTTTTTATGTATTTTTTTTTCTTTTTATTGTAAATTTATACATCCATATATATACACATTTTGCATAGAAATCTCATGTACAATATAGTCTTTGCACAGTATACGTATGATCTATAAAGGACTACAATATGTGGTTAACCCACAACATAAAAAATACATCAGTGTGGGACCGGGTATTGCTCCTCCCTCGCCAGAGGAGGATCTTATGACTATCAGCCTCCCCCTCTGAGGAGGGCTCTTATGGAGTTCTCATCGGTCCCTAAGAGAAACCCTTTCATATAAGAAGCACAAATTCAAGTTACATTGTTTTTGCTATTCTCAAAGAAGCCCTTTTTGCTCATAACACCGTCTCCAAGAAGTCTTCCGTGACTAACTTATTATATTTTGCCCATAAAATGACTTTAACATCCATTTACAATAATTAAGCCTACCTTTGAAATAATAAATCATATATCTTTCATCTAGGTTTTTAACTCTGCTAATCCAAAAAACATACAAATAATTACACACTAAAATAATTGCTGTATTTTTGTCCCTGGTTGTTTTGTAATCAAAATCAAAGTACAAAAGGTTGAACCAATTTCTCTTATTAATAGAACACATTGATGATAATTTTACTCTAAACCAATCGAAAAACGTTTTTATCTTAATGTCAAAATCAAATACTACATGCATTGTGTATTCTTGTTCATAACAAAGGTTACAATTTCCAATGTCTCTTAGTTTCATGTTTTTTAGTCTTACATTTGTGGGCAATACCTCATGTACATATTTGAACAAAAATTCTCTCTCCGGAATATCAATTAATTTGTTATTTATGTTTTTCCATATTCTCCCCCAACACAATAGAGGGTAATTGCTTTCAACTTTTGCCGGAAACTTGGAAAAAAGCTTATAGTAAATATGTTTACTTTTAACAATGGGGAAATATTTATGCTTACACACTGTTCTTATACCCTCAATTGCTTTGGTATGGAATGCAGGAGTAACAAATGACACATCTGTGCAGGGAGCAGTCTCTACCAAATGGCTTAATCTTATCTTACAGTAATATATATTCATTTCCCTACCATTCTGAGCTTCCTTAAGGCTTGTGGCAGCAAGAATAGCCGCAGCTTTGTGGTATACACTTATTATGTTTAATCCACCTTCATTCATGGGCAAAATCAAAGTAGCTCTACCTACAGGTTGATATTTCCCTTTCCACAAATACCTAAAAATTATGCTATTTATTTTCTGAGCATATATTTTGCTTAATGGTATTGTATGGGCTAGATACCAGACTTTTGACAGCAACATAGAATTTATAATTATGGCTTTCTGAAAAATGGTAAGATATCTATCAGATAACATATTTACTGCTCTTTCTACCTTGCTCACAGTGCTATCCCAGTTCTTTGCCATAGTCTCTACTTCTGTCTGACAATAAAAAATCCCTAAGATCTTCAGTTCAATCTCGGTTTCCAACCAAGGTGTAGGCCAGTCTGTTTTGCCCTTCCATTTTCCTATACCAGTAATACTACTTTTATTTTTATTCAGTTTAGCCCCGATGCTTCTTCAAATTCATTTATTACCTTATATACTTCCACCAAAGACTGATCATTAATTATAAAAATTGATGAATCATCAGCATATCCTTGAACACATACATTAGTGTTATTTGGAAGTTGAATTGGCTTTATACCTTCATTTTGCGTAATTTCCAAATATAATGACTCCTGATATAAAACATACAGTAGCATAGCGAGAGGCATCCTTGTCTTACTGATCTTTCAATGGGAAAGGGGTTACCTAAATATCCAATAATACATAACCGACTCATACAATTCTTATAAAGGATTTTTATCCACTCGACAAATATGCATGGTATTCCCAGTTTTTGCATTATTTTAAACAAGAAGTCATGATCGACAGTATCAAAGGCCTTTGCCCAATCTAGTTTTAAAACAGCTCCACTTAATCTATTCTCATTGACATAGTGGATGATATCTCGAATGTTATTATTACAGTTTATGATAGATTTCCCTTTTACACGACAATATTGTTCTTCAGAGATTAATTTTGGCATGACAATCTTTAACCTGTTTGCTAATATTTTCGCAATTATTTTATAATCGACATTTAAAAGTGAAATAGGCCTCCAGTCATTAAGGGTATTCCCCTTAGTCCCTTTGCTAAGGAGTTTGATCAATCCTATATTTTGTGAAGAAGTCAAATATTTGCATTCACGTACTTTCTTAATGACCATTAATAGCTCACCTTTTATTATGGGCAAAAATTCCTTTTAGAATTCTGTCGGTAACCCGTCCATACCTGGTGCTTTCCTATTAGTCAAGTCCTCTTCTTCCAGTCTATTATTACATAATCCTATGAACTTCTCCTGCACGTGAAGTTCAACATCAACTTTCCTATTTAATTCTTTACAAAATTCTGTAGAATAGTATAAAATGGCATCTGTTTTATCCAATTTTTGTCCTTCAGGCCCCACGATATTACGTAATACATGATTACCTTGTTTTTTCTCTTCTCTTAATAAGTGGCATGATAACCTTTCTCCTTCTATTTTGTCTTTAATTTTTAGTTCTTACCTTTACCCCTTCACAAATATCATTTCTCAGTTTTTCTACCCTCTCCTTTATTGAAGTTATCATTGTAAATTCGGCACCATCATCCCCTGCTTTCATGTACAAATCTTTAAGCCTTTGTTGCAAGAGATTGATCAAACCATATTTTTCTGATGCTGTTTAGACTCCTTTATAAAGAATCGTTTTATTTGAACTTTACAATGATCCCACCATTCTAGTATATCTCTGAAATTACCTTTTTTTCTTTTTAAGACTCACCCACAGAACTTTAAATTTTTCTTTCACCTCATCCTGAGCTAACAGACTTACATTTAATTTCCATACACCTCTCCCAATAGAAGGTGATTTAACTTTGATACTGGTTACAACCATATTATGATCTGAAAATGATACAGGAATCGTTTCACATACATTGATATTTGAATACAGTTTAGTCACATATGTCCTGTCAATGCGAGAAGCATAGTTTCCTCTTATATAGGTATGGTCCTTTGAAATATTCGTATTGGCAACATCTCTCAAACCAATTGCCTTTGATAACAGAGTAAATTTCTTGGAGATCAATTAATCATCTCCATTACTTACATCTCTAGCGTTAGTTACAGAGTTAAAGTCCCCACCAAGAATGATATCATCAACATTATGCCTCAAATAATAACACAATTCATCAAAAAAATCGTCCCTCTCCTTTTTCTTACCAGTGCCTGATGGTGCATACACATTTAACAAGAATAACACTTGTTCATCAATACCAACGCTTAAACTTATACGGCCCTCCACATCTGATTCCTGACTTATGACATATACAGGTGACAAACGCTTACTTGTCAATATGGCTACACCTCCTTTCAAGCACGTGGTAAAGTTAACGAATATTTCATAATATTTACTAACATAGCATAATTTACTGATACACTTTATATTATGTTCCTGCAACATTACAATGTCCAATTTATGATATTTAGCCATTGATATAAACTTAATTTGTTTGTTTTCCACATGCAAGCCATTTATATTGATTGTGGCAATATTAAATGCCATAATGAATTATATAAAGGATTAATAAAGCAGTAAATCTATGAGTTCCTAAACTATTTTCCCCTTTTTCGCAATATTCTTTTTATTCTTATTCTTTCTCAATTTTAATTTCCCCCCGACTTCACTTTAACAGACCATTCACTTTTCTTCTCAGAGTCTTTTCCGTCATTGATGTCAGGTACTCCTCCCACTTCACTACCATCTCAGTTCTGAATTGCTACTTGAGTCGTCATCAATAGTGACGGCTTCTTCCCCGGCATCCTCGGTATAACTTCAGCAAACAGTCTTGTGAAAACGCTTCTGGTAGTGCTAAATGTACAATTGGACCTGCCTTTACTGTGATATCATGATTAGTTTTATCTTCATTACTAAGTAACTTTAAATCAAGAAAATCTAACGACTGCTCGTCATGCAAAGGACTTCGCTCTCTCAACCTTGATTCTATTTGGGTGTTACTGTCCTCTGGTCCTCCCGTATTTTGGTGTACTGCTTCTATTATACCAGTTATTATTCCATTTATCAATGAAGCCCGACTCTTTATATTAGAAATGCAGCAATCGATAAAATGTTTCTAATTCACGTAATTCAGGATAATACTGTAGTATGTTTCAAGATGATTCAGTGCCACGTTTCTGGCCTCCTCTTTTGCAGAACCTGTAGAGTAGACTCTCCAATTTATAGTCTCTCTCACATTATGGATATAACTTACAGTTGCATCGATAAATGTGACTTAGGGAAGTCTAATCCACTCAGAGGTTAACTATTTTAGCAGAGGAATCACTGGAGGGCATTCTTCTCGTAAAACCTTGAGGCGTCAGAAAGCTTCTTTGTTATAATTTATTACAGCAGCAGTAGTACTCAGTGGAGCTTTTCAGTAACAGCAAAGAGCAATACTTATAGTTGCAATAACCGCCAGGGTTCCATAACCTTCTTTTGTGAAGCTGCATCAAAATGAACGGATGGATAGTACTTTCTAAAATAAACAGGAAAGGAAAGTGAAATAAAAAAAATAACGATCTAATCGAAATGTGATATCTCCTGAGGACATTGTTTATCAGAAAACAGATAAATGTTCTCTATAAGTTTACATATTCAACGGTATGTGATCAACAATACGTATTTCAGTACAACTTATATAGGATGAAGAGAAGATGTTATGAATAGTCTGATAAAAAATTCACTCCATTATAAAAGATTGGAAATTATTTTCACTGTAGCTTCAACAGTCTAGGTAAAAATACCCTTGAATTTGAGCTAATATTATAGAGCAATAACAGCAAACTGATTTCCATTTGCGTCAATGAATGAATTTTATTAATGATTCATAACATTAGTTCAAGTTGAATTGCTTCATATATAATCTCATTATAAACTCTACCTTATGTGAACTTCTTCTGATGAATCAAATGTGCATGAATCATTTGAAAGGGGAGACGTGAAGTCATACGTGTGCAAAACCACCAGGATACATTTGTTACAATTTATTTGGTTGTTCACGTTTTTAACGGCTCTCAGGATTCATAACGCTTCTGCTACCAAAAATGGAGTTCTGGTATGACAAGCTCCTCCTTTGAAGGGTGTTGGGGGAAGTCTGGTAAACTGATGCGGTTGATTCTGCCTTCGCTTAGCATTCCTGTGTTGTGCTAGATCTAGTTGCCATTAAGTTTTATACTGGACTGTCATTGGTGTTAGAAAACTTTTATATATGTATTCCACTATCTTCAACTTTTTCTCGCACCAGTTTTTACTTTCCATTAAAAGTATGAATAACTGGTTTTGTTTATCCATCTTTAAATAAAATGTTTATCCATCTTTTAGAAAGAAAATGAATAAACAAATAACAGTAATAGAAATAAATAAAAAAACCACTTCTCCTCTGATCTTGCCATTTTGCTCTGTCATCCTCCTCCCCTCCCATTGTCTATAAAAATTATTTTTTTCAATGGCACGACAGATTTCCACGACGGGTATTCAAGAAACATGACTACGCTCCCACGATATGCTATGTTGAATGTGAAGCGAATTGATGCCTAGCCTCGTCTTAACCCTCCGCGGATATGCAGAACCGTCTCGGATCTCACAGACGTTGTTAAAAGATCAAAGGGATCCTGTATCAGCTGTCTCATGAGCGGATATGAATATGTCATTAGAATTATGACATATGCGATGACGTGAATCTATTTGCATAAACTGTCGAAACTGCAATTCTCTTGATTCTTCATACCTTAGGTTTCTCTTTATTCATACATTTTTGTGCTCTTTATCTACCTGCATGAAGATTTTATCCATACTGAGGTATGAGGTCTAAAGGTTTGTAAAGGCGGTAACTAAAAATGAAAGGTTTATTAGAACAGCGAGAATATCAATGGTCTAATTGCCTCAGTACCTTGCTTTTTTGTATAAATAATTAACAAAGCAATAATGCTTTTGCACACAAGACGAAAACAAAGCCAAGAGCCGAAGTCGGCAAACTGAGTCTTCCGTCAGAAGTTTTCGCATAAAAAGTCAATATGAATACAAAAACGAGTAAAAAGGGTAGCTAACCTTACCATTTAATCCAAAGTTACGAAATATTAGGAAAAAAGTTAATGTTATTATATAAGAGATTATAATAAAGAAAACTTCCATAATAATAACACCATAATCTAGCCACCTCTGATACTGCCGCTGCCTCATCTTCTTTCGTTCAGGTAACAGGGACACACCCAGTGCCCCTTGCTGCAGGCACCCAAGCTGCTATGGACAACAGACCAAGTGATTCAAGAGCCGAACCGCCACTTCAAAGATCTAGGCGATTAGCTTGTTTGCCGTTGGAGAATGAGGGGACAACGTGAAGAGCCAACTACCGTCTTCAAACAAGTTTTTGTATAGTCACTGGGTGTAATTATAGTCAGATTGACAAGGAGGACCATGCAGTTCATCGAAAGCTTTCTGCTTTGTATTTTGAATAAGAAAATCAAACAGACACACTATATTGTGGATTTACTCTTCCATTATTATCATTATTATTATTGTTATTATTATTATTATTATTTATTGATAAATTCCTCTACCACTTTCCCCCGCATTATCTATGGAATCACCTCCCCACAACGGCTTGTGTGCATTAAAATCGCAGACATATTATACCAGGATTTCTCTCTTAACAAGACTTTTAGCTCTTCTGCACGTGTACGCAGTCCTTCACAATTCCATTACAGGATTTCAAAATATGCCATTAAAGAGATGTTTTTAGTTGGCTGACCAAATTTGGTCATACTAGTCTTTCTTGGTGGTCTTTTCAACCTCTCAGAGGAGGAAGACTTTTTTGATGGTATAATTTTACATTTACTTTGCCTTGTTTGGGCAGGTGACAGAGGAGGAGATGTGGAATAGGTACGTAAGCTTTTAGAACTTACCATTTCATATTCACATGATGTACATCTGCCATATGAGATACTGAAGCCGGCAATCTCTCTTGTGGAAGATTCTCTAAATCTGGGAGTGAGTTTGCCTGGGATGCCTCTAAAGATGAGGCAAGAGAGGCTTCTGAAGAAGCCTGAAATGCCCCTAAAGAGGGGCTTTGAGAAGCTCCCTCAGAGGAAGCTTCTGGAGCTTGAAGAATTTCAAACTCTGATTCTTTCGAGGAACAGAGCTACTTTGCCTAGGCTGAAGAGCTATATCACTTATAGAAGGACGAGATTCCCTCTTTGCTGGTGGCTGTTTGGTGAGGGAACTAATTACTATACTGTTTCACCATTCACTATGTTTAGTTGTCCTAGCTAAGAGTTTCTTTGCATATCCCACAATTATGTGCTGTTCATGGGCTTTAAGCAAAGCTTCCTGTTCATCCTTCTAAGATTCACAATTCTTATCTCTGAGACTATGATCCTTCTTACAGTTAATATAATTCAGCTGTCTTGAACACTCACCATGCTCTGGGAGACAGCATGTGCCACAGAGCTTAGGTCTTATACATGCATGCTACCAAGTGCTCGATTATTTTGTTATCATGGTTTTTGGTGTAATATAACTTTAGGTTAGAAGGGGGCCTTTTTACTAATGAACACAAGATATCTTCCTAGAATCCTTAAATTCAGAGTAGGCAACAAAAGCCTCTTTATGATCTAAAAAAAAGTTATCCAAACCTGCCAGGACTGAAAAATGTCTGCCAATTTATTCATATTTTCTTATTAGCTCTATATTTACTAAATTCCTCATTTACTATTTCATGTCTCATATCTAATGGAAGAGACTCAGTGAATAAGGTAGATTTATCTTCCTCAAGCTCAATACTTGGGCAAATAAATGGTTCCTGAGTTACCACCAATTTTTTTGCAGTTTCAGCAGATTCCAAAGCAGATGCCTCATGTCTCAAAGTCGATCCAAAGTCATCAACATTTGGAGGATTTTCAATTTCCTAGATGGGTGCAGAGGTCTTCATCTGTGACAAAACAGCATCATCAGAGGGCCCAGGGGTATTCGAATATCTATTGATACATCTCAAAGATTGAGTAGAGAGGAAAAAAGTAAACCTGAAAACCTTAAAAAGATATCATCAGTCTTTCATGGAGTTTATTCCTCTACTAATGGAACAAATGGGAACCAACTCCCAAATGTCCGTGCCCCTAACCCAGCCCACAGGGGATGGCACAGCATGATTTGAGTGGCCCAAGTGTGAGCCAAACCAGCTTGCTAGAACTGAGAGTATTTCTAGAATACAATCATCCTCATCCTATTCATGTTATGGGCAAACCGCAAAGAATGCAGAGAGTACTATCCCAGAAGCAGACCTCCTGGAATCCATGGTCCAGCCCTAAAGAATAGTTCCGCCGTTGAGCCTATCAATCTGATACCTCTTCGGATATCAACCCAATCCCTGTTATGATATTTTTTCCTATTTGTAAAGTCCAATAAATTTTACAAAAAGTTGAATACTAAAAATATTAGTCCAAAACAGACTCTTGGACTCAAACTCGGGAACAAATTCCATGGGTTCAAAGAGCCCCCTCACAACGTCACGGTGGTTTCACTTCGAGGGGGTGTATGTGTCTGTGTGTGAACAATTTCAGCCAAATATTCGTTTATCATTTTATTTGCTTGTTAATCACGCGTCAAATAACTCTCTCTGATAACTAAACTCGGCTGTTCAATAGCTTCTTGGCAATTCTTCCATAAAGAAACCTTGAAGAAAGGGGAATTACTAACTGTAGTTCTGATGTCAATTCATGGCATATTCCATTTGGATTACAGGTATGCAAGAGCGCACACGATTCCATTGTCACCACCTATGCGGGAATAAAGGATTAACCCAGCCTTTATTTTCCTTGTGTGATAACAAAATATTAATTTCAAATGTGGCACAGTTTAGTTGTGACCACTCCATTAGTAACAATAGAACGCAAGTTAATAACCGCCAAAGAAAAGAGAGATACCAAAATGAATATTGAACCGTAACTGATCTGATCTATGAGAAGCACTGAAACGCAAGTCCTTCACATAGTAATTCAGTTCTGAAGGATTTCTCCAGGAACTTCTCTCCTCATATAATGCATGTTCTTGCTCGATATAAAAAACGCAAGCCTTTGTTCTGTAGCTAAATAATGTCAGCGTTTTCATTCTTCTAAAAGCAATCTTTTGAATCAATGAGATGAAAAGTAATAACGAGAAGATGTGCTATTTTCGACAGACTGGAATGTGACGCTGAAAAATCATACAATTACAAGTGTGATTTAAGGAATATTCATTTCAATACATTAAGTGCTGAAGACAGGTAATTGATGTAATCGTAGTAGCTTTACATAATAACAGCAATGAAAGTAAACTCTTTCCATTTTGGTATCATTCGGTTTCCACTGAAAGCCGACTTCAATTTCAAGTTGATAAACTTTCATATGATATAACGAAAGCTAATTGAAACATGCACACTTTCTATTAGTTTTAAGAGAGCAACGTATAATTTCTAAAATACCAGACAAAACCATATATCTTTTTCTTGATTTATGTCAAAGCTTTCTGCATTACGAAAAGAATTTCCGTTTTAGAATGATGAAATTGCGTAGTACTCAATCCAGGAAAAATAAGAGAAAAACCAACCAGGAGATTTCCATAATTTCCAGTCCTAATGTACTGCACTTTTATGATTAAAATACGTTTATTCTTACTTCCCTCAAGTATATAAGAATTTAGTGTTATAAGACTTAATGTTGTGTCATTCTTTAAAAAAGTTGCAAAAATGGTGTTTTGGAGCGACTATTTATTATAAAATTTCTAAACGTTACTTTTCTTCCTATTTTAACAGGAAATCTTCACAGAATTATTTCATTATATTAAAACTAATTCCTCATATTTTCAAACTTAATAGTATTCGGTCATTCGCTTGCTACAGTTAGGACGTGCAGTCTCAAAGAATTCATTGTTATACAGGAGTAATTTTTTTTTTCTCTCTCTCTCTCTCTCCCTCTCTCTCTCTCTCTCTCTCTCTCTCTCTCTCAAAGAACATAAAGAATTAGATGTCATTAAAGATATGAAGAAATTAAGTGGACTTTATTGATAATGACTTGTCAAGGTCTATCTTAATTCTTGCTAGTAGTTCCTTGCTGGTCTTACAGTTCACTAGCATCATTAACACTGGAGTTTGTCATCACAATCACAAGATGGACGAAGCCTCAGTCACAGAAGAGGAGGACAAAGGCTGCCCAGAAAATAGACTTCCCTTGAAACCTTCCATTGTGCTCAAAACAGGCGACGGCCTTTCTCAATTAGGTGCAGATTTATGTCTTGTATTAGAAAGATGTATAATATTATCTTTTTTTCTCTCTTGTACCCGAACGAAAAATTCTCTGGCAATCTATTCACATCTCTTTTTACTTGTGCTATATATTACCATCTCAAAACTGAATATTCCTCACACATTGAAAGGCATAACTGTGACATCAAAATGCGCGGGATTGAGAAGGAGAAATACAGCTCCAAAAATTCAATATATATTATACTTTTGTTGTATTGACAAACAGAGCCGTGCAAAGCACAAAAGATAACGTTTTCAAATATAAAACAAAATGTTGGAGACAACACGCATCAGTATAGCGCTATGAAAGGAATTAAAATGAAAATTTTAAGACATTGTGGGTAATTTCATGTAAATACAATCGAACTGTGTTGCCGCTTTTCTAAAAATGGGTTACCAGGTATTCTTGACATTCTTTCTTCACACACACACACACACACACACCACACACACACACACATTTATATATATAGGTATATCGGAGTGCCATACTTGTAATTCAATTTATCAAAAATACTCAACGAAACCGAATGCAAAACCTTCATCCGTTCACACACTTTATAAGAGAATCTGCTGTCCTTCAAAATAAACTCAGCCACCAAAGCGGAGAAAAATAAACTTCCACCAAAAACTGTCTGTTTTATTCTTTCGCAGAACCAGTAACTTATCAGGATGTAACTTCAGTCTCTTGATCAACTGTATTCTATAATGCCCGTTATACATACAGCGCCATTCTTGCGAATATCGTCACTCAAACTGAAGTCACTCAGAAATGAATCCGACTGGAACACAATTGGAGTTTCCTTCAGTGCAATAACCGTTGTGTTAGAAATACCTCCCTTCATTGGGGACTTGTCCAATTAGAACGGGAATATTTATAGCATTTATGGTGGGAAAAACAACGGAGAAGAAGAAGCAGCTGCTGATGAGTGAGATTTAAACTCATTTAATGATGGTCTCTCACTGACTGTGGATATGGTAGTTCAATTAAGGGATGATTACACTTGACTTCAATATGAAAAGTCTCAGCGCGTTGATTAATGCCTGGCCTGCCACTTTCCATTGAAGTACAGCATTTTCTTTCTTGTCTTCAGATCTGTGCTGCAGAGCTCTCACTTATTCCACTAAACTATCTGAGAACTCGATGTGCATGGGTTACTCTGTCCCTCGACCTATTCAATGCTGAATGACCTCATAGGCCCCAACGCTTCGACTTAGGCCTAAATCCATATATAGTTCAAATTTTTGTTTTAATGGCTCAGTGCTGGTGCCAGATATTCGCTTTCGATGCTGTTCATGCCCTCCTCTTCTTCAATGCATATCCTAGACTTGGGCGAAACGTTGTTTCAGTGTACTGCCCTTTGGGTGTAGCTTGTTCTTAAGGCCTGATCTTGTGCTGCTATTGTCGTTCCTGAGTGACCCGATCTATAGCCATTGTCATTTTTCATTGCTAGAAATTTCTATACTTCTTTTTTTTTTAAACGAACAGTTTCCTGTGAAGGTTCTTTGAAGGCTGTTTTTCTACCGATATTCCCTTCTCTTTTCTTTCTTAGCGTTTTCTATCTAATTTTAATGTAATTCTCTGGAAATGGATACAACAACCCGGCAATTTTTCTCTTCTGCAAAGAGAGAATTTAATTAAGGAAATTTATGATTACCTAACCAGGTTTCTTTCAGTGATCTCAATCACATCTTGACGTGTTGTCGCCCAAGGGAGCGCCTTAATGAGGGTACCAGAGAAATCTTAAAGTCTAGTTATTTTCGAGGCGAAGAAATAAACTTTGTCTCCTCAGCTAATGAAGAGATGTTTCTGATGAATCTCTCGTGAATATGAAAGTCTTTCTCATAATATTTAGAATATTTAGTACAGTCTTTCATGATCTTGAGAAATGGGAGGTTAAAGTCTCAGGAATGATAAAGGGTTGTGAGGTCCAGCCTCCAAAAACAAGGGAATGCTTTCGCTCGTCTCTTGGAAGACGGAAGGTTATGAGAATCGGTGAATCTGGATGTATATTAAAATTGGTTTTACTGCTGATTATCAGTATTAATGCTAATATTACCTGAATCGGGTATGGGAGGCTGGTGGGTTGGGAGGAAGCCCGAGAAGATAAGGGACTGTCGGCCAACGCAACATAACAGGGCAAAATGGCAGCAGTGGCGGCAGAGATGATAGACCCTTGTGGCAGACGCTCTCCCCTGGGGGGAAAGATGGGGTTACTGATTTGACGAATTGCACATGAATGAAAACAAGTAAAAAATACGCCGGAGCTCTTTCGGGGCATTCGAATTTTCTGTACAGCGTATGAAACTTTCAGCCACGGCAGTGATGGCCTCTCCTATAGCATTGCCAGATGCACCGTTATGTATATATATATATATATCTAATAATTAATATATATATTAATTATAACATAGACATATATATATATGATATATAATTCTATATATATTAATATATATAATCTGTATATAATAGACATATATATAATAGATATCTATATATATATAATATATATATAATATATATATATAATATATATATATAATATATATCATATATGTATATGCATATGTATGTATATATATATATATATATATATATTATATATATGTATATGCATATATATAGTATATATATATATATATATATATATATATATATAATATATATATATATATATAATAATATACATAAATAATGAAATCGCAGGCAGACCCACATACATAAACGTAAACGTAAGCATGCGGGTTATTAAAAGTTTTTCCGAAGAGGAGAAGAATTTCATCTTCCAGATCTAAAATCACGAATTATTTTTATTCTCTCATCAGATTAAACTTGTAAAAGCTTACGACTTTTTAATGAGCTTTATATATATATATATATATATAAATATATATATATATATGTAATGTAGTATGTATGTGGTGTTATATAATATATTATATATATTATAAATATATATAATATATTATATAATATATATATATTTATATATAATATATATATTATATATATTATATATGTATGTATGTATGTGTGTTATGTGAAATATATTATATATATATATATTTATATATTATATGTATATTATAATATATAATATATATATGATATATATATATATATATATATATATATATATATATATCTATATATATATATATATATATATATATATATATATATATATAATGTACTAGATAAGGAATCAATCATCAAGTGGGAACAACTTATCATATATTTCGTTTGACCTTCCAAGATTATTCATTCTATTACTCACGCGTATTTGCCAATTTTTATGTCACCTCTAATTCATTTCTGGATTTGTACACAATTTCTTTCTTGTTTTAAGATTACCTACTCGGTTCATTAGAATCTCTCTCTCTCTCTCTCTCTCTCTCAAGGTGTGTTCCAATAACACTGGGGAAAGAAGTAAAACGTATGTTGATATTTCTCCGTTACATAGTTAATTGATTGTCCTTTATTTTTGGAGACTCTTGTGCCTTCACATCGAAGAGCTGGAGATCAAGGCTGATAACACAAAATATTATTATTGTTTTAATATATCATAGTGTAATAAAAATTTACAGTTATAGTAAAGTTTATCACTACGTAAAGTAAACGAAGTCTTTCGAACACCCGAACGGTGTTGTTCCTCATCAGTGTTAGTAGCGCTGAATGCCAATTGAGAGAGAGGGTAGTTTTCTTCTGAAGAGCTTCTAAAGAATGGGGGGCGGGGCTGGGTTGTTTCAAATTCAACAGGTAGTGGAGATTTTCTCTCTCCCCCTTTTCTATAACCCTATCGGCTCCATGGCGATTTAGGCGTGGTCCCCTACGTGCCAAATGTACTTCTCTCGAGTTTTTAAATGCCGACCATTCCCAATTACCCCTTTTAATCCGTGGTCTGTCAAGGAGGTTTAACCTCCTTGGCGTTTGTTAATGTCTCCTGGGAGCAGTATACCTCTGGGTGTTCCCTATTGCCACGACACTCCTTCGAAAATCTTTCCATTCTTCCAGGTCTCTGTAATTCAAATTGGCCTAATATTTTTTGGACCTTTCTTTTGATTATCACAAGCTACTGGACTTCCACACTTTTAATTTACTTGATATTGTGTTAATTTACTGTGTGTATATATTATAGAGAGAGAGAGAGAGAGAACTACTGACATTTCAAAAGGATTGTGTATGTAGACAGATAAGAGAGCGCAGCATAAATGTACAACAGTTACACAGATATGATTATCGGTAGCTATTCAATTTATTATCTATTCATACGTAAAATAAGATCCTCCGTTTCTTTCCAGTAAGAGTATTCATAACATTTTTCTATCTTATATCTCCTTTTCTTACAGACTAAGTTCCAGCTTTGCCATTTACTCGGAATTTTTCATTGTTTTTGTATCAGTTTTTTATCGTTTAGCAGACAAGATACCTTTGCATGGTTTGCCTTTTCTTTAGAAAAGTACGTAACGACCCTATGAACGACTTCTCGAGTCTGTGGATGAAGACTAAAGCGAGAACGAGGACTTCCTTCCATGTTGTTTGTAAGGCGACAGACACCTTAATGAGTCAGTGAGTGTTTTGACTGAGCTTCCCTTGTGGAGGCACGGGCTGTTTGACATCTTTATGCCCTGAGGTCAGCTCAACACCTGAGAGAGAAACTGGCAGCGCTGGAAATTTTTTTTGCCACGTTTAAAAATAAACGTTGTTTTATTGTTGTTAAATGCTAGAAAATTACGAGGGCTTTTAATAATTGGCAAAAATTGATCATCAACCAAATTATATTTGTGATGTATAACTTATGCTGCCTCCATATACCATAAAACATGAGTTGGAACATATGACGTGGCAGGGCCGGTCACCGTCCATACGGCTCTGGCCCTACCCTTTTCGCCATGAAAGAGCCGATAGGTTCACTTGCATGTACTATAAAGCTGGGAATTTCACTTCGTAAATGTCTTCTTTTCTTGCTCGAAAATAGCCACTGGGTGCTTTTCTCCTTAGAAAATCTTTTTCTCATTAGAAAATTAATCAACCACGTTGGCAAACGTGATAAAACACACACACACAACGAAAACGTGAACAGAGAAAAAGAGAGCCTATAGATGTGTGAACACCTGGTGTTATTTCCTGTTGAAAAATGAATAAATCACAGTTGACAATTTCATCTCTGTACAACAATAAATAAGCAGACGAAAGAAACGCATTGAAATGGCAAGCTTCAGTTAACGAATCTTTCGATGGGAATAGTCACTGGAGAACGATGAAATTAGCTGGGGCTTTTGCTCTCATCTTTCCCAACAACAGTTAATTGGCTCACTGATGTGAGGCCAATGTTGCACACTGGAAGAATAATCAAATCCTGAGCAGAGAAGTCGTTGACCTTTAGAAGACAAAAAAATCTGACTGCCATCTTTTCCGTGACACGTGACATTCATCTGCTGGCAAAAAGTACTTAAAAAGGGAGGGGGGGGGGGGGTGTTGTCACATCATGAAACACCTTTTTTCCAACACAAGAAAATATGGTTGTTTTCTGAATTATTCTTTTCTCCACAGAAGTAGGCAAACAAGCAAACCTAGATACTTTGCCTGTGTTGTATGTAACTGTTATTATGAAGCTAAAGTGGACACCACTGTAACTAGTTAACTTTTCTACAATATTTTACAAAGAAAAAGTCACATTATAATCTAAGATTAATTGCGTTTGGAGTAATATATTCGGCAACTACTTAATTCTTCAACAAATATATGGATACTTTTAAGCGAACGTATGAGAAGACCCTAAAGAAATGTAAAATTCAGGTTCTATAGTTCCAAATACACACTGCTTCAAAGCGGGTTGAAAGTGACAGTTTACAGTAAATAATGATATTAGACTTGGTTTGCATCAACAAAGGACTGTGATTCGGCTCCTTGAGTGTTGTTAATTCCTGTGTTTCTGTTGCAGTTTGGAATAATCGTACTTTCGTCTTCTTTTACTGATCGGTCGATTTATATAAGCGGAACCACAGAGAAATGACAGGCAGAAGACCAGAACTAAGGATTATATATATATAAATATATATATATATATATATATATATATATGTATATATATATATATATATATATATATATATATATATATAATATATATATATATATATATATATATATATATATATATATATATTATATAGTGAAAATTTTTCTTTAAGCTTTAAACGGTTGAAGTCGACACTTCCCTGATCAGTGGATTTTGTTTTTGTTCTTTGAAATTGGCTGGTGGGCATCCTTTTATTTTTTTATTTTTTTTTTTCAGGCATGTTCAAATACCCTTCACTTCTGGGCTTGTCAAATTTCTACACAAATATTTTTCGCAAATATTTTCACGCGAAATTTTTAGCTCTTCTGTTTCATACTTCAAAGTGAACCTAAAATAGAAGCGGTATCCAAATGACGAGATACTCATTTATCCTCTTTTCCTGGCGAGCATAAAACATACCCTTAATTGAACAGCAAAGCTGAGTCACTGTCACTAATAATAAAGAACGAAGAAGAAGAAGAAAAAAAAAAACAATCATAAACTTTCCTAAATGATATGTTTTCTATATTCTTGGAGTCGCGAGTCGATTCCTTTGACCGAATATGCTTTGTAGCCGAAACCATTTTTTCTTTAACGATATATTTTGGTCAACTTTGGTGAAAAAATTCAAATTAGATTTGTTTGGAGGAATAGTATATATGAAAGGTAAAGATAATCCTTGTGCAATATATCCTCAGTTCTTTTTGTGCAGCATGAATATGTACCTCCTTGATAATCGTGGCAATAGAGCTACTTGCAATCTGTTTATGAAGACAAAAAGATAAATTCTTATAAATTCCTGACATAAAAATAGTAATGCCTGTCCAAGTATCAGTTACCAAAACTTTTGCTTTAGTTTTATATCCAGACAAATCCTGCCTTTCAAGGACTCAACATGAAGAAAGGACTGTTTTACGCTGGTCAGGAATGTATTTAACGTTGAGTTGCAAATGGGTTTTAAATGAACTTGGGATCAGATTATAGGATACTGAAGGTCCTTGGGTGATTAGAGCAAAGCTGTCCTTATTTCTTCGGTTTGCAATGAGGTGCGATCGAATTAAGATTTTATCTAATAGTCTACGGAGTTTTTTTCTGACATCATAATACACTCATGCATAAAATATCGCAGCATTTTACGGATTAACAGATTTGTATTTAAAGTTTCGTATTCAGTTTTCATTGTAAGTTTTTAGACTTGTGAGGCTTACAACGATTTTTTTAAAGCATGAATACAATCAATTCTGCAAAGTTGTTGGTTTCCAGCGCCAACGACCACTGGTGTGGGGATGCCAGTTTATACATAAAAGCAATTAACCTCTCGTATATTATTAGGCTTCCTTATTCGACTACACAGTCTGGTGGCTTTAATAAAGTGTTGACATTTTTCGCTGTAAAACTAAAATCTGAAAAAAAAAATTAAATCTTTAATCTAAAATTTATATTAAAAAGGTTCCCGCGCATGTTTCTTTTCATCTTATTTTCCTTTCATCCTGAGTGTCTTAAGTTTACACTGCATTTGACAGAGCAAATCAGTGCTGATGAGTCCCGAGAACCTTCTGGCAGCTTTTTCCAGTGAAGAGATCCACCGACCTGTTTGAAATCCTTCGCCCCATTTGAGTCTCCTCCTTTTATGGGCGCTTTTCTCCCGTTATCGAAATATAAAACTCAATAAGTCTGTGGAGTCAATTGTTAAAGCGCGAGATATTGTAAATTAAAAGCTGAAGTTTATTTCTATTTAAATCTCATTGAAATTTTATTCGTGTTTATATATATATAATATATATATATATATATGTATATAATATATATATATATATATATATTAATATATATTATATATTATATATATATATATATATGATATATAAATATATATATATATATATAATATATAATAATAATATAATTATAATATATAATATACATATATATAGTTATCTATATATATATATACATAATATATATACTTTTACGAACATGCTTTTAATTTATTGTTCTCTACGCTACCATTTATAGAATACATATTACATAATAATCTCAGATAATGAACTAAAATTTTACCAGAAAGTTTATTTGCTTGAATATTGAGTGGTGAATTTTTCATTCGATGTTTATTGTGATAACCCTTAAGC
>NC_087202.1:140065480-140073529 GCF_015104395.2 Macrobrachium nipponense | reverse complement strand
GCTTAAGGGTTATCACAATAAACATCGAATGAAAAATTCACCACTCAATATTCAAGCAAATAAACTATCTGGTAAAATTTTAGTTCATTATCTGAGATTATTATGTAATATGTATTCTATAAATGGTAGCGTATAGAGAACAATAAATTAAAAGCAGTATTCGTAAAACTAATATATATATATGTATAGGTATATATATATATATATATATATATATATATATATATATATGTATATATATATATATATATATATAATATATATATATATATATATGTTACATGTTGGTTTTAGATAAAAATTACAAAATTACATACAGGAATGAAAATGAATATAGAAATCTAAATACGGGAGTACAAATATATGTATATATTTTATAGCATGCATAAAGGTACAATAGATAATTTCTGTTTATACATAAATGTGTATGATTTAAATTTGAGTGTGTGTGTGTGTGTGTGTGTGTGTGTGTGTGTATGTCCAAAATGGTCTACGTTGGTTAACGGTTGCTGATTCGTGTTGGGCGGGGTCTCAGCGACCTGAGTAAGGATGTTACTTGACTTTCGCTGACGCTGGGTCTTCTCATGCCTTCCAAGGGGCGCGATGTTCTCGGTGGATTGGGGCGCGCTGTCTGGTCCCTGTTGGCTTGGGTATTCCTTCTCCTGCTGGAGGGGAGTATATGGTCCGATTCTTGTTGGACGTTCAAGGTCGGCTTCTGAATAGCGATGCTCACTGCTTCCGTTATTAAGAGGCGACCGTAGTTGTCTTCTCTGTGTACGACCTGGGTGCCTTCTATGAGCTCTTGTAGAGATGGCTTCCTGTCGTGAACATCTGTAAATGTTTTGATGGATGGCCCCTTGATTTCTATGAGCCAGCAGACGTCTCCGAAGGGTCGTTGTAGTGTGCCCGATGTAGTTTTGGCTGTGAGGTTTACACACCTCCTCTGACAAGTAAATTTGTAAACTACATTCGTGCACAATCTCCTTCGGTCCCCCCGGAGCGGTGCTGTTCTTCATTGTTAAGGCTGCTACAAGGTTGGGCTTACTATATATCCTGAGGCTTATTTTATGGTAAGGGCTTTTGGGGTTACGCCTCTGTTTATTATCCCGCGTAGTGTGCAGCAATCCTCCTTGTAAATGCAGACCCATAATGTACACGATGGTAAATAATCAAGTTTTCCTCGTTTTTCGCCATGGTGTTGGGTTGGTAAAATTCGTCCATTTTCTTTTTTATTGCTGCTTCGATAATTTGATCTGCATACCCGTTGTTTGTCAGCAGTTGGCGAATTCGGATTCGAAGTTCGTTATGTATTATCCTTTCCATGATGGAGCTGTGTGTGAAGGTTCTGTTGACATACGCACTCACGACAGACTTTTTATATGCGTCCGGGACTCCCCGCGTGCGTTCAAGCAACGCCCAGCGTTCGTTGCTTTCGTATAAAACGGTCGTCTTAAACTGTCCTTCTTGTTGTTTTACCAGGACATCAAGAAATGGCAAAGTCTTCTGCTGGCTGTGCTCTGTGGTGAAGTTGAGCACTGAGTTTCTTTTCAGAGCAGATGCTAGTTTTTTGGTATCTTCAGCTCTTTTATTTGTGACGAATATCGTCGATGTACCGCCCATAAATCCTAGGTTTTAGATGTTTCTCTAAAGGTCCTTTCTTCGACGGTGGCCATGTAACCATATTTGCAAAGAGGACCTACCCCTAGTGGGGGATCCCATGGACGATCCGTCTTAACTTGTCGAAAATAATTCCCCCTGATGAGAGAGGAAAGGGGCTTCTGTAGTGCTAGCTTTCAGCATCTCTCGGAGGACATCTTCGGAAATGGCAGCGGGTTCTTCTCGGACCTGTATACACGATCAAGAATGATGTCGATCGTTTCTTCGACGGGAACGTTCGTAAACAAACTCTCAACGTCGAGTGGCAATGGCAACGGGTCTTCTGGTCCTTTTTTCCTGTAGGAGATCAATAAACTCCACCGCTGATTCAGTGAATATGCACCGGGTATGTAAGGTACCAGCAAATCATTCAGGACTTTCGCTATCCTATAGGTTGGGGATATCATCTGAGAGATGATGGGCCTTAGGGGTTGCCTGCCTTGTGTGTTTTCACTGTTCCGTAGCAGTAACCGGGCCCATAGTCTCCTTTTTACCTTATTTGGGAGATTTTACGACGTCTTGCTGATTGTTGGCCCTAGTCACAAGCCTCGACACTTTCTTTCTGAGGTCCTCGGTGGGGTCTTTTGTCAAGCGTTGGAATTTGGAAGTGTATTCAAAATACAATGCCATGTGCTAGAGTTTCCTTAAATGTATGTTTAAGAAAATTTAATATGTTACATGTTGGTTTTAGATAAAAATTACAAAATTACATACAGGAATGAAAATGAATATAGAAATCTAAATACGGGAGTACAAATATATGTATATATTTTATAACATGCATAAAGGTACAATAGATAATTTCTGTTTATACATAAATGTGTATGATTTAAATTTGAGTGTGTGTGTGTGTGTGTGTGTATGTCCAAAATTGGTCTACGTTGGTTAACGGTTGCTGATTCGTGTTGGGCGGGGTCTCAGCTGTCGTGACAAATTCAATAAATGGAAGAAGGAAGTCTGCGTATATTTCACAGAAATTGACGAACGAGAATCGGAAAAAACTTCGTCGGTATGAAGATACCTGCA
Organism: Macrobrachium nipponense; assembly: GCF_015104395.2. Taxonomy (NCBI): domain Eukaryota; kingdom Metazoa; phylum Arthropoda; class Malacostraca; order Decapoda; family Palaemonidae; genus Macrobrachium; species Macrobrachium nipponense. The sequence goes on along the minus strand of NC_087202.1, from coordinate 140,070,847 downwards.
AGAAACTTATTGAGCCACTAAAGCAATTGCTTTTAACGAAAATTGTATTAGAGAAAAACTATGCCCTAAAAGTATTGGAGAAGTGGCCGGGCATGGACACGATGGAGGGAGGTAGAGAAGATACTCCGACACCGTATAGAAGAATCCGCAGCAAGAATCCAGCAACTTGAAGTTGAGAAGAGAAAACGTTGGGAAGATTTCTGCATTAACAGCCCACTAGATGACCACAAAAAGCACGTGACCTGCTTGAGTTAGAGAAGAGGAAATACAAGACAGGTGGTGACAACGAGGCACAACAAGAAGCTACTCATCCTTTCATGGGGGCCCCGTGAGAAGTGAGGAACACAAAGATGGCTTCGTCAACCTGGCTGGAATCGACCTTAGCCCCCATCAAAGGTCCCTCCTGAACCTGGGTCTGCAGTGCCACTATGCCAAGAAACCACACACTGAAGCCAAGAGAATAGAAACGGAGGCCCTTATAGACCGACTTTTACAACTCCGAGATGATGGTAAGCTAGAACTACCTACCGTCATTGATGAACTTGTTGGAGAAGCAGGACGACAGAGAGGACATTTCCGAAGCCAATTAATCACCAAGGAGATGAGGAAGCCGCTAAAGAACTACGTAGCAACCCAGACATCATCATACGGAAAGGTGACAAATCATCAGTGTACGTAGTGATGAAGAAAAGTGACATTTTGAAAAGATGGATAGGATCCTCCTGGACACTTCCAAATTCCAACGCTTGACAAAAGACCCCACCGAGGACCTCAGAAAGAAAGTGGTCGAGGCTTGTGACTAGGGCCAACAATCAGCAAGACGTCGTAAAATTCCCTAAGGTAAAAGGAGACTATGGGCCCGGTTACTGCTACGGAACAGTGAAAACACACAAGGCAGGGCAACCCCCTAAGGCCCATCATCTCTCAGATGACATCCCCCAACCTATAGGATAGCGAAAGTCCTGAATGATTTGCTGTACCTTACATACCCGGTGCATATTCACTGAAATCAGCGGTGGAGTTTATTGATCTCCTACAGGAAAAAAGGACCAGAAGACGACATTGCCTCACTCGACGTTGAGAGATTTGTTTACGAACGTTCCCGTCGAAGAAACGATCGACATCATTCTTGATCGTGTATACAGGTCCGAGAAGAACCCGCTGCCCATTTCCGAAGATGTCCTCCGGGAGAGATGCTGAAAGCTAGCACTACAGAAGCCCCTTTCCTCTCTCATCAGGGGGAATTATTTCGACAAGTAGACGGAGTCGCCATGGGATCCCCACTAGGGGTCCTCTTTGCAAATATGTACATGGCCACCGTCGAAGAAAGGACCTTTAGAGAACATCTAAAACCTAGGATTTATGGGCGGTACATCGACGATATATTCGTCACAATAAAAGAGCCTGAAGATACCAAAAAACTAGCAGATGCTCTGAAAAGAAACTCAGTGCTCAACTTCACCACAGAGCACAGCCAGCAGAAGACTTTGCCATTTCTTGATGTCCTGGTAAAACAACAAGAAGGACAGTTAAGACGACCGTTTATACGAAAGCAACGAACGCTGGGCGTTGCTTCGAACGCACGCGGGAGTGCCCGGACGCATATAAAAAGTCTGTCGTGAGTGCGTATGTCAACAGAACCTTCACACACAGCTCATCATGGAAAGATATACATAACGAACAACGGGTATGCAGATCAAATTATCGAAGCAGCAATAAAAATGAAAATGGACGAATTTTACCAACCCAACACCATGGCGAAAAACGAGGAAAACTTGATTATTTACCATCGTGTACATTATGGGTCTGCATACAAGGAGGATTGCTGCACACTACGCGGGATAATAAACAGAGGCGTAACCCCAAAAGCCCCTTACCATAAAATAAGCCTCAGGATATATAGTAAGCCCAACCTTGTAGCAGCCTTAACAATGAAGAACAGCACCGCTCCGGGGGGACCGAAGGAGATGTGCACGAATGTAGTTTACAAATTTACTTGTCCAGAGGAGGTGTGTAAACCTCACAGCCAAAACTACATCGGGCACACTACAACGACCCTTCGGAGACGTCTGCTGCTCATAGAAATCAAGGGGCATCCATCAACATTACATAGATGTTCACGACAGGAAGCCATCTCTACAAGAGCTCATAGAAGGCACCCAGGTCGTACAGAGAATACAACTACGGTCGCCTCTTAATAACGGAAGCAGTGAGCATCGCTATTCAGAAGCCGACCTTGAACGTCCAACAAGAATCGGACCATATACTCCCTCCAGCAGGAGAAGGAATACCCAAGCCAACAGGGACCAGACAGCGCGCCCCAATCCACCGAGAACATCGCGCCCCTTGGAAGGCATGAGAAGACCCCAGCGTCAGCGAAAGTCAAGTAACATCCTTACTCAGGTCGCTGAGACCCCGCCCAACACGAATCAGCAACCGTTAACCAACGTAGACCATTTTGGACATACACACACACACACACACACACACACACACACACTCAAATTTAAATCATACACATTTATGTATAAACAGAAATTATCTATTGTACCTTTATGCATGCTATAAAATATATACATATATTTGTACTCCCGTATTTAGATTTCTATATTCATTTTCATTCCTGTATATATATATATATATATATATATATATATATATATATATATATATATATATATATATATATATATATATATACATACATATATAATATATATATATATATATATATATATATATATATATATATTATATATATATATATATATATATATATATATATTATATATATATATAAACACGAATAAAATTTCAATGAGATTTAAATAGAAATAAACTTTAGCTTTTAATTTACAATATCTCGCGCTTTAACAATTGACTCCACAGACTTATTATTGAGTTTTATATTTCGATAACGGGAGAAAAGCGCCCATAAAAGGAGGAGACTCAAATGGGGCGAAGGATTTCAAACAGGTCGGTGGATCTCTTCACTGGTGGAAAAAGCTGCCAGAAGGTTCTCGGGACTCATCAGCACTGATTTACTCTGTCAAATGCAGTGTAAACTTAAGACACTCAGGATGAAAGGAAAAAATCAAGATGAAAAGAAACATCGCTTGGGGAACCTTTTTTTAATATAAATTTTAGATTAAAGATTTAATTTTTTTTTCATGATTTAGTTTTAGCGAAAAATGTCAACACTTTATTAAAGCCACCAGACTGTGTAGTCGAATAAGGAAGCCTAATAATATACGATGAGGTTAATTGCTTTTATGTATAAACTGGCATCCCAACACCAGTGGTCGTTGGCGCTGGAAACCAACAACTTTGCAGAATTGATTGTATTCATGCTTTAAAAAAAATCGTTGTAAGCCTCACAAAGTCTAAAAACTTACAATGAAAACTGAATACGAAACTTTAAATACAAATCTGTTAATCCGTAAAATGCTGCGATATTTTATGCATGAGTGTATTATGATGTCAGAAAAAAACTCCGTAGACTATTAGATAAAATCTTAATTCGATCGCACCTCATTGCAAACCGAAGAAATAAGGACAGCTTTGCTCTAATCACCCAAGGACCTTCAGTATCCTATAATCTGATCAGTTTCTTTAAACCCATTTGCACTCAAGTTAAATACATTCCTGACCAGCGTAAAACAGTCCTTTCTTCATGTTGAGTCCTTGAAAGGCAGGATTTGTCTGGATATAAAACTAAAGCAAAAGTTTTGGTAACTGATACTTGGACAGGCATTACTATTTTTATGTCAGGAATTTATAAGAATTTATCTTTTTGTCTTCATAAACAGATTGCAAGTAGCTCTATTGCCACGATTATCAAGGAGGTACATATTCATGCTGCACAAAAAGAACTGAGGATATATTGCACAAGGATTATCTTTACCTTTCATATATACTATTCCTCCAAACAAATCTAATTTGAATTTTTTCACCAAAGTTGACCAAAATATATCGTTAAAGAAAAAATGGTTTCGGCTACAAAGCATATTCGGTCAAAGGAATCGACTCGCGACTCCAAGAATAAGACAAAACATATCATTTAGGAAAGTTTATGATTGTTTTTTTTTTTCTTCTTCTTCTTCTTCGTTCTTTATTATTAGTGACAGTGACTCAGCTTTGCTGTTCAATTAAGGGTATGTTTTATGCTCGCAAGGAAAAGAGGATAAATGAGTATCTCCGTCATTTGGATACCGCTTCTATTTTAGGTTCACTTTGAAGTATGAAACAGAAGAGCTAAAAATTTCGCGTGAAAATATTTGGCGAAAAATATTTGTGTAGAAATTTGACAAGCCCAGAAGTGAAGGGTATTTGAACATGCCTGAAAAAAAAATAAAAAAATAAAAGGATGCCCACCAGCCAATTTCAAAGAACAAAAAACAAAATCCACTGATCATGGGAAGTGTCCGACTTCCAACCAGTTTAAAGCTTAAAGAAAAATTTTCACTATATTATTATAATATATAATATATATATATATATATGATATATATATATTATATATATATATATATATACATATATAATATATATATATATATATAATATAATATATATATAATATATATATATATATATATATTTATATATAATATATCCTTAGTTCTGGTCTTCTGCCTGTCATTTCTCTGTGGTTCCGCTTATATAAATCGACCGATCAGTAAAAGAAGACGAAAGTACGATTATTCCAAACTGCAACGGAAACACATGAATTAACAACACTCAAGGAGCCGAATCACAGAGTCATTTGTTGATGCAAGCCAAGTCTAATATCATTATTTACTGTAAACTGTCACTTTCAACCCGCTTTGAAGCAGTGTGTATTTGGAACTATAGAACCTGAATTTTACATTTCTTTAGGGTCTTCTCATACGTTCGCTTAAAAGTATCCATATATTTGTTGAAGAATTAAGTAGTTGCCGAATATATTACTCTAAACGCAAATAATCTTAGATTATAATGTGACTTTTTGTTTGTAAAATATTGTAGAAAAGTTAACTAGTTACAGTGGTGTCCAATTTAGCTTAATAATAACAGTTTCATACAACACAGGCAAAGTATCTAGGTTTGGTTGTTTGCCTACTTCTGTGGAGAGAGGAATAATTCAGAAAACAACAATATTTTCTTGTGTTGGAAAAAAGGTATTTTATGATGTGACAACACCCACCCCTTCCTTTTTTTAAGTACTTTTTGCCAGCAGATGAATGTCACGTGTCACGGAAAAGATGGCAGTCAGATTTTTTTTGTCTTCTTAAAGGTCAGACGACTTCTCTGCTCAGGATTTGATTATTCTTCCAGTGTGCAACTTTGGCCTCACATCAGTGAGCCAATTAACTGTTGTTGGGAAAG
>NC_087202.1:140050480-140060480 GCF_015104395.2 Macrobrachium nipponense | reverse complement strand
GATACCTGGTAACCCATTTTTAGGAAAGCAGCAACACAGTTCGTTTGTATTTTACATGAAATTACCCAGAATGCCTTTATTTTTATATATGAAACAACGTTCTTTTGTGCTTTTGCACTGGCTCCTCTTTGTCAATACAACGAAAGTAAAATATATATTGAACTTTTGCAGCTCCATTTCTCTTTTTCATTCCCGCGCATTTCGATGTTTAAGTTATGCCTTTCAATATGTGAGGAACATTCACAAGTATAAAGAGATGTGAATGGATTGCCAGAGAATTTTTCTTTCGGATATGAGAGAGAAAAAAGGTAATATTGTACATACTTCTAATACAAGACATAAATCTGCACCTAATTGAGAAAGGCCGTCGCCTGTTTTGAGCACAATGGAAGCTTTCAAGGGAAGTCTATTTTCTGGGCAGCCTTTGTCCTCCTCTTCTGTGACTGAGGCTTCGTCTATCTTGTGGGGTGATGGCAATCTCCAGTGTTAATGATGCTAGTGAAATGTAAGACCAGCAAGGGGACTACTAGCAAGAATTAAGATACGTAGACCTTACACAAGTCATTATCAATAAAGTTCACTTAATTTCTTCATTTCTTTTGATAACATCTAAATCTTTGTGTTGTTTGAGAGAGAGAGAGAGAGAGAGAGAGAGAGAGAATTACTCCTATAAAACAATGAATTCTTTGAGACTGCGCGTCCTAACTGTAGCAAGCAAATGACCGAATACTATTAAGTTTGAAAATATAAGGAATTAGTTTTAATATAATGAAATAATTCTGTGAAACATTTCCTGGTGTTAAAATAGGAAGAAAAGTAACGTTTAGAAATTTTATAATAAATAGTCGCTCCAAAACACCATTTTTGTAACTTTTTTAAAGATTGACACAACATTATGTCTTATAATACTAAATTCTTATATACTTGAGGGAAGTAAGAATAAACGTATTTTAATCATAAAAGTGCAGTACATTAGGACTGGAAATTATGGAAATCTTTCTGGTTAGTTTTTCTATTTATTTTCCTGGATTGAGTACTACGCAATTTCATCATTCTAAAACGGAAATTCTTTTCGTAATGCAGGAAGCTTTGGCATAAATCAAGAAAATGATATATGGTTTTGTTTGGGTATATTAGTAATTATACGTTGCTCTCTTCAAACTAATAGAAATGTGCATATTTCAATTAGCTTTCGTTATATTATATGAAAGTTTATCAACTTGAAATTGAAGTCGGCTCTCAGTAGAAACCAAATGATACCAAAATGGAAAGAGTTTACTTTCACTGCTGTTATTATGTAAAGCAACTACGAGTACATACCTGTCTTCAGCACTTAATGTATTGAAATGAAAATTCTTAAATCTCCACTTGTAATCGTATGATTTTTCAGCGTCACCTTCCAGTCTGTCGAAAATAGCACATTTTTCCCGTTATTACTTTTCATCTCATGGATTTAAAAGATTCCATTTAGAAGAATGAAAACGCTGACAGTATTTAGCTACAGAACAAAGGCTTGCGTGTTTTATATCGAGCAAGAACACGCATTATATGAGGAGAGAAGCTACTGGAGAAAGCCTTCAGAGCTGAAGGATTTGCGTTTCAGTGCCTCTCATAGATCAGATCAGTTTCAGTTCAATATTCATTTTGTATCTCTCTTTCTTTGGCGGTTATTAACTTGCGTTCTATTGTTACTGATGGAGTGGTCACAACTAAACTGTGCCACATTTGAAATTAATACTTTGTTATCACACAAGGAAATAAAGGCTGGGTTAATCCGTTATTCCCGCGTAGGTAGTGACAATGGAATCGTGTGCGCTCTTGCATACCTGTAATCCAAATGGAATATGACATGAATTGACGTCAGAACTACAGTTAGTAATTCCCCTTTCTTCAAGGTTTCTTTATGGAAGAATTGCCAAGAAGTATTGAACAGCTGAGTTTAGTTAGCAGAGAGAATTATTTGGACGCGTGAATAACAAGCAAATAAAATGACAAACAAATATTTGGCTGAAATTGTACACACACAGAGACACATACACCCCCTCGAAGTGAAACCACCTTGACGTGGTGAGGGGGCTCTTTGAACCCATGGAATTTGTTCCCGGGTTTGAGTCCAAAAGTCTGTTTTGGACTAATATTTTCATATTCAACTTTTGTTGGTAAAATTTATTGGACTTTACAAATAGGAAAAGATATCATAATAGGGATTGGGTTGATATCCGAAGAGGTATCAGATTGATAGGCTCAACGGCGGAACTATTCTTTAGGGCTGGACCATGGATTCCAGGAGGTCTGGTTCTGGGGATAGTACTCTCTGCATTCTTTCCGGTTTGCCCATAACATGAATAGGATGGGGACGATTGTATTCAGAAATACTCTCAGTTCTGGCAAGCGGGTTTGGCTTACACTTGGGCCACTCTAATCATGTTGTGCTATCCCTGTGGGGGTGGGTTAGGGGCGCCGGACATTGGGAGTTGGTTCTCATTAGTTCCATTAGTAGAGGAATAAACTCCATGAAAGACTGATGATATCTTTTTAAGGTTTTTTCAGTTTACTTTTTTCCTCTCTATTCAATCTTTGAGATGTATCAATAAATATTCGAATACCCCTGGGCCCTCTGATGATGCTGTTTGCCACAGATGAAGACCTCTGCACCCATCTTGGAAATTGAAAGTCCTCCAAATGTTGATGACTTTGGATCGACATCGAGACATGAGGCATCTGCTTTGGGATCTGCTGAAAACTGCCAAAAAAATTGGTTGGTAACCAGAAACCATTTATTTGTCCAAGTATTGAGCTTGAGGAAGAGATAAATCTACCTTATTCACTGAGTCTCTTCCATTAGATATGAGACATGAAATAGTAAATGAGGAATTTAGTAAATATGGAGCTATTAAGAAAATAGGAATAAATTGGCAGACACTTTTCAGTCCTGGCAAGTTTGGATAACTTTTTTAGATTATAAAGAGGCTTTTGTTGTCTACTCTGAATACAAGGAATCTAGGAAGACTATTTTGTGTTTGTTAGTAAAAAGACCCCCTTCTAACCTAAAGTTATGTTACCCCAAAAACCCTGATACAAAAATAACCGAACACTTTGTAGCATGCATTTATAAGACCTAAGCTCTGTGGCACATGCTGTCTCCCAGATCATGGTGAGTGTTCAAGACATTTGAACTCTATTACTGTAAGAAGAACATAGTCTCAGAGATAAGAATTGTGAATCTTTGAAGGATGAACAGGAAGCTTTGCTTAAAGCCCATGCACAGCACAATAATTGTGGGATATGCAAAGAAACTCTTAGCTAGGACAACTAAACATAGTGAATGGTGAAAACAGTATCGTAATTAGTTCCCTCACCAAACAGCCGCCAGCAAAAAGGGAATCTCATCCTTCTATAAGTAATATAGCTCTTCAGCCTGGTAAGTCGCTCTGTTCCCCGAAAGAATCAGAGTTTGAAATTCTTCAAGCTCCAGAAGCTTCCTCTGAGGGAGCTTCTCAAACCCCCTCTTTAGGGGATTTCAGGCCTCTTCAGAAGCCTCCTCTTCGTAGCCTCTAGCCTCATTTAGAGGCATCCCAGGCAATCTCACTCCAGATTTAGATAATATTCATTCAGAGAGATTGCCGGCTCCAGTATCTCATAGGCAGATGTACATCATAAAATATGAAATTCTAATTTCTAAAAGCTTACGTACCCATTCCACATCTCCTCCTCTATCACCTGCCCAAACAAGGCAAGGAAAATGTAAAGTCTTCCTCCTCTGAGAGGTTGAATAGACCACCAAGAAAAACTAATATTTCCTAATATTTCGTGAGTTCGGATTAAATGGTGAGGTTAGCTACCCTTTTTATTCGTTTTCGTATTCATATTGACTTTTTATGCGGAAAGGCCTTGTGGCTTTAGTGAAGGCATTAATTATGAAATTTTATGGATAGCATCATTTTCTAAAAATTTCTTTTATATGATGTATTTCGCTGTCAACATATTCAGGATCACATATTTTCAAGAGTCCTAGAATGAAATTTATCATTATATTTTGCTTTGCTTCATTATTATGAAAAAGAATAGAAGTGGACATAAGCTTCAGCATTAGTCACTTTTCTGTAAACAGTAAATTTAAAACTGGAATGTAATAAGGTCATGGTATATACCAAAACATCCAGAAAGGGTAAGCCTATTTTCCACTTCATATTCCATTGTAAAGTGAATGGCAGGTAAAATGCTATGGACATATCTCAAAACTGTTTCAAAGTCTATTTGATTACCTGGAAAAATTACGGAGACATATTCGATATATCTTACCAAAATGAGTGGTTTTAGATTTGGATCCCATTAGGAGAGGACTTCAATTTCTACAAATTCCATGCACAAATTTGCAAGTATGGGGGCAAAGGGTGAACCCATGGCTACGCCAACTTTTTTGTTTATAGCCTTCGTTGTTGTGGATGAGACACAGACGAATCAAGTCTAAAAACTGTTCTGTAGGAATAGTGCTGTTTGGAGCAAAGCCCCTTTTATGTTCCTGTAATCTCATGTCCTTCCCCTACCTGTCTCCTCAAAAGAAAATAAATCACAGAACATTAATTTTATGGTACATATACTCCTATGACTCTATTGGCGTTACTATAGCTACCGATTCTGCGGCTATTATTATTACTGAATTCGGATTTTATTGAATTTTCATATGTAAATGCTACTTCAACATGAACTGACTATTGATTAACTGGGCTTGTTGATTTAAAATTTTCATGATATGGAAGCGTTATGCATCTCTTGTTATGATCAATCTGCTTCTGTTAAGGGTTGAAAACGTTTTCTTAGGTTTAGACAAAGAATCTTCAATATAATGGGCAGGGCAACTCAGCGTACTAAGAGTATTTCGAATATAGGAAATTTCATCTCAAACATTGAGAGCCTGACAACCATGTTGACAATGATGCTTTTCTTTATCTGAATGCTGTTGAAAATAAAAAGAATAAAAACTAAACATATAATTCTGAAATTAGTCGACACTTCTTTTGGGTTGGATTGTAAAAACGCTGGGACATCCAAAAAAGGTCATTTGCGCTCTGATTCCTTCTCATATGTGAACTTGATTTGTTGTATCTGATTGTTAACAAATTGTAAATGCAAAACCCCGATGCCATTGTTTTTAAAATACGAAAGCTCATTAGTTTAATTTCACTAATCATTAAACTAAATCACACCAACGCTGTATATATGTGACGGGGCCGCCTGTGGCATCGAGTCATTCGGAAGAAAATACAGCGCAATAAACCGTCGGCGAACGGTTAGTTCTTATCACAAGTGAAGTCATACTGTTGTTTATGTTGAGTTGTTACGATGTAATTAAACAGCAGTAAAGTGAAGCAGACTGTTCTTTGCCACTTAATTCTGGGAATGTAATCTTCCCTATTTACACATTTTATCAGTAAAGAAATAATCCCATCTGATATTTTTATCATATTCTGTATCATAACGTAATGTATTGTTATTATCATTTTTCTGACGTTACACTGAGAGTCGGTGACTTTCGAGAATGTACAACGGCAAAATGAATAATGACTTGCAACATTAGTTTATCTTTCGCACCCTTAGATGTGTTCCCTCTGATACTGACAAGAAGGGAGAGAAAACCTTGGTAGCCAGATTTATGGCATTTGCCGAGAATCGACATAAGGAAAAATTCATGAATTTTATGATACCTCTTTTCGTGGCATTAGATTCTGTCTTCGTTCTTTCGTTTTCGTCTGATCAACTTCTTTTGGATTGCAATTGAGATAGAAGAAAAATAATTTCCTAAAGTAAATAGTAATACCGATAAATATATATCAATTATTCCTTGGCTTTTTTTCAATATCATAGAAAATTTTTTACTGATTCTGTCACATACAATTAACTCTATTTAATGAATTAACTTCACTGTGAACGAGTAATCGATTATAGATTTGTCTCAGTTATCCTAGTGAGACTATGACTCGTCCAACGATTGATTTCTATATTCTGGCGTAGCTCCTGATTCTCCCTCTCCTTTTGTTTTCCTCTGTAGCAGGATGGCAGCTCTCTTCACACCTCTCTGTTCTGTCAAGCGCTCATTAAGCAGCATCTGTGAATCTGTTCAGGGGAACTCGTTCAACTCCATTTCCTTAACCTTCAATTCATTTTCACTTTTGCCAACTACTTCAGCTCTTTAGCTCCTTTTCTTGTTTCCTGTGAGTAAAATTACTATTTTTTCTAATTCTGGACACCTTTCTGGAGACAGTTGTTAAATAATATATTTCTTCTTTAGAAAACTAATGTGCTTTAAACGTATTACTGATCATAATCGTAAATTACGTAATTTCGTTGTCACCATCTCTTGATATTTATTTAGTGTAATTCTAGCATATTCTAATTTCCATGAAGTATATTTTCTTCACATTTCCTTCAAAAAAAAACAAAAACACCATCGGTAGATATATTAGAGCTCGTCAAAATTTAAGATTAGTTGTTTTGCATAAAGAAACAGCTTTTTAACTCTTTTCCCTTTTTTTTCTCAGACAAACGCCTGAATTTTCTGAGTTATACTTCCATTGAAAACATCCGTGTGTCAGTCTACCTAGCCTAAAAATATACAGCTCCTTTCGAAGGGGCGTACCGTAGCTTAAAAATACTGTTTCTTTAGAGGACCTGAGCACAGAAAAAATAGGAAATGATTTTTTCTGTCTCTCGTAATTCTAAACTCTTGCTAACAAAAGGCAGATTAAGCTGGTTATACTTTTCCGTGGAAGAGAAAAAAGAACTACAGAACAGAGAGACAGGAAAACCAGAAAATTAGTTTACATAAAGAGACGGGATTAAATTAAATTACTTTTCAGTCCCCGTTTCCTTCCCCAGACTCTTGTGTTGAACATTTCGAAGTCTCCAGCATCGTCCTGGAAGTGGAATTGTTGTTTGCCTTCCCTGTCTCGACCGGAGCTTTGCTTGTTTTCTTTCCCTCTCGGCCTCTGAAGATTTTTATTTCTACCCTTACTAGAGATTTACGCGTAATATATTCGTGTTGAGTAAAAACGTCAGTGTGGTGTATCCTTTGTGCAACTAGAATAGTCTGTGAAACGTTATCCCTTCAGGCATATGTTTCATCTTTGATGCCTGCTACTTAAACAATTTTGATTTAGTAAGCGACGTGGCCAGGGTTCGGTTTCCATGGTAGGATGAGGAATTTAAGAGCAAGTGGACCTCTGAATAAGAAATACCAAAGTAAAAAAGAAAACAATAAAGGGGGGGGGGAGGTTTAAACGACAATGCATGGGATATTCTGCAGTGTGTTTTCAGTTTCGACGTCCACACATATTTCATAAAAAGTCTATATTTTTACTGATGTAATAACAGGAATTTTCAAGGGAAACAGAAATATCTTCGGAGCACCCTGCATTTATCTCAACCTGTGTTTAAGGCTTTTTGACATTTTCGTATATAGCGTCTTCTGAGCCTAACTGCAGAGTAAAGTCAGCCTGAATAGGAGGAAGTAACTGCTTAATAAGAACAGTTTTTATAAAAAAATAACAACTAGAAACCCTGTCAATTGTGGCTTTTTCAACCGAATTGTTTGAGCTTTTAACGATTTTTCAAGGGGAAAAAATATTAATTTAGATTTAAATCTGAGTCGTTTATTTCAGTAAATAACTCAAAATGATGGTGTTAACAATGGAAACGTTTTTTATTACTTGAGAGGGCATCTTGAAATGTAATAAGGAACAAAATCTTGAGAAATTAAGAAGAAAAGAAAAATATGCAGAGATGTGGAGTTGCCAGTACATGGCCTCTTGAGTGATGAGGTTAAGGTTCCCTCTGTCATCTTTCCGGCGGAATTCTGAGGAATCTTTGCTGTGACTTGTGACGACTTCTGATGCTCTCTGAGGCATCGAAAGCGTCTGACGGAAGGTCCAGTTTGCCAGACTTCCGGCTCTTGGCTTTGCTTTGTTAATTATATATACAAGAAAGCAAGCTACTGAGGCAATTAGACCATTGATATTCTCGGTATGTTCTAATAAACCTTTCATATTTAGTTACCGCCTTTACAAACCCATAGACCTCATGGCTCAGTATGGATAAACTCTTCATGTAGTTAGATTAACAGCACAAAAATGTAAATAAAGAGAAATCTCAAGTTGGAAGAATCAAGAGAATTGCATTTTCGACAGTTTATTCAAATAGTTTCATATCATCGCATATGTCATAATTCTAATGACATATTCATATTCGCTCACAAGACAGCAGATACAGGATTCCTTTGATCTTTATACCCGTCTGTGAGATCAGAGACGGTTCTGCATATCCGAGGAGGGTTAAGACGATAATGCATAATATTCAACTATACATGTCCGTGATGGTACGCCATTAAACATGACAAACCAACCTATTCAATCCAATCTCAGTTTATTATTGTCTTCTTCCCTCTTGTAGTATGTTAAGAGTCGCAACACAAAAGTATTAACGACAACCTTGTGGACAATGGTGAAGCATTCTAGACATGATATAAATATCAATAGTAGGCAGTAAGCAAGGTGTCAGCAGGAGCCCTTGTCAATGCCTGTATCAACAGACTGTGCCTTCCCTAGCACGATCAACTCTCTGAGTCTCTGACTGCCAATCCGAGATTTTTATTTTCTGTCTTCTTTTTCGCTAAGAATTACATACTAAGTGAAGCTAAAAATGAGTTTATTCAAACATAATAACCAATCAGTATTTTAGATTCCATTAAAGAACAGTATAATTCACTACAACTTATATATTATTTCATAGCCATACAGAAACGGGGACGTGGCAGGTGTAAACGTCACGGGGCCCCACGTCATGGTCGACACACGTCTTTCTGCGCCTAGTTGCCAGGTCTAAATTTCCGTTCTCACCATGCCACAAAATTGAGATGACATTTCTCGATATAAAGTAAGACAATAATGCGGAGTAGATGCTTGAATCCATTTTTCTTAATTAGGTCGGTGTCTCAAACTCTGGTAATTAAAAAAGGAGGGTGTCATGGGCCTTGAAATAGTTAGTAGGAAATGGATGGATAACAAAAACAATTCATAAAGGATACGAAGTAATAATATATTTTCTGGACAGTTTATTTATTATATATATTTTTTTTTTGAAAGCTGTTCTGTACACGTGCTTTTGATTGTAAGAAAGTATAAAATATTTCGAAACATAACTGATTCTAAACATAACACTTATGAAATATAAAATAACAAGAGCCAACAAAAATTAACTAGAGAAACATATCGGGCAAGTAAACTGTCAGTTATCGGAAGGATGAGACTCATTTTCGTTGAAAGAAAAAGGCTCATCAGCAGCACGTCAGAACTTTCAGTTGTTTGAACATGGACACCCTACAACCGACTACACCTCTCACGTTTATAGGAAATTTTGCATAATCGATAGCTTTTGTTTCTTCAAGTGATGTTGACAACAGATCCACTTTAAACCTATGATTCGATAATGATATGCATCCGATGCTCATTTGTTATCCAGATAATGATAGTCAAACAGCTTTAACATTACAATGAGTTGGGTCATTCGTATAATGACTCGGTTCTGACTAAAGCGGCAACACGGCTCGGAATTAGATACTTGAATATTAATTTTATTTTTCTCCTTTTGTAATTTCCCTTTTTGAATTCATTATTTTATGAGATACAAAGGTCTGACTAATTCATCGAATAATTTGTTTATTGGCATCGCATCTCTGTCTATCTATGGATGTGATTCACACGATAAGTCAAGGAGTCTTCATCTTTTGTAATTATATTGTATTAATAATGATGTTCTCAACCCCTTTGGAGGGTAGTTCCCTCAGTTCAGTTCACGTGGTGCACTGTAGGTATTACTGAAGGTTCTCTGCAGTGTCCCTTCGGCCCCTAGCTGCACCCTCTTTCATTATTTAACTGTACCAACGTTCACATCCTTCTTCCATCTGACTTCCCACCTTCTTCTAATAATTATTGTTTCAAGGTGGAAA
>NC_087202.1:140037980-140045480 GCF_015104395.2 Macrobrachium nipponense | reverse complement strand
ACTAAATTGGTTCCTGGTCTTGGAATAACCTGCAGAGGTTATTGAAGACGCTTAACAACTCCTCCTTTAGGTGAGAGGATTATTATTATTTTATTTATTATTAATTCATGCAAAAACAGTCCATATGGTCGAGCAAGAAAGCCAGTTAAATTGTTAAGGAAGATTTACCAGAATAAAACTGACATGCAATAAGATTGAATATTGCCAAGTCGAGAGATGCCTCTCAAAACGGGGTGATTTAAAAGAAGGCCTGAATAAACCAATGCCTGAAGAAGCGAAGCAGCAGAAGGCTCAGTCGACGAAGCTTCCAAAGGTCATTTCGACACATTTTCTCACCCTGACGGGAATCAAGGTTCACGGAATTGTTGAGACGACTTTTCCTCTGTTTCGAGATGCCACGATACCTCGTCAGGATGTGGATGGTTATGCTTCAAGAAATCATTCATTGTTATTATTATTTTATTATTATTATTATTATTAATAATATTTCGGTAGATGAAACCTGTTCACACGAAACAAGTCCACCAATGGGGCCATTGACTTGAAATTCAGTTTCTAAAGACTGCTGATTTCAACCTCCCACCGCAGACCCCACTCTGCAGCAGTAACTGTTCTTGATACAGAGCCAATGTTTTGTATCGCCCTTGCGAGACGAAACCGCGACATCTGAGTGGCATGCCACGACACATTAACCACTATAGCAGCGGACCAGATTGACTGTAGGCAATGAAGGCGATAGTAAACGTTTCTGTTAAAATAAATCTTCAGGATCATAACCATGAAATAATTCTGCAGCGATGATCTGTCTTTGTTAATAATATCTTTTATACAAATCCCAAAGGCAAAGGCATTTTGTTATCTTTTAAAAGGATCGTCTCCAAAGGTTCTGTTTCGACATTTAACAAGCTGTTTTGTAATGAGAGTATCTACTCTTTATTCCAGACAATGATGTGATCAACCAAAAGTCGAGTTGGTACCACGTACCCAGTTGACTGTCTTTAGTGCCACCGAGACTGTAAATGTTTTCGCTTAATTGGAAAATAAAACCTTTGTTTCTTTGGGAGTAGAACTGATGTCATTATCTCAAACTGAAACTGCATCTCTGACACAGATGCAAAAGAAAAAGAAAAAAAAGAAAAATTGCGACAGAAAATCCTTTCAAACATTGACGAAAAGAAAAAACTAAATTTCACTCACAGTCCCCTCTTGAGGTGCACTGTAGGCATTACTTAAGGTTCTTTGCAGCGTCCCTTAGACCCCTAGCTGCAGCAGCCAACCTTTCATTCCTTTACTGTACCTTCGTTCATCTTCTCTTTTTCCATCTTGCTTTTCACCCTCTCTAACAATATTGCATCATAGTGCAATTCTGAGGTTTTCCTCCTGTTATACCTTTAAAGCCTTTATCCTGCCAATTCACCTTTCAGCACTGAATGACTTCATAGGTCCCAGTACTGGCCTTTAGCCCTAATGTTATATTCCATTCCATTCCACTGAAGGTTCCTTGGGCACAAAACGGTTGGTTGTAAACGTATAATTGAAAAGCACAATTTTCCTTTTTGTAGCTTTGCAATTTCATTTGTGAAGGAACAAAGCATAAAACAAGTGAGATAAAAAATTCATGTTTTAACGACGAGCAATATTCCTCTGTTGGAGAAGAGAAGCGAATATTCTTCCCCTCTTCCACTGAGGGGAGTCAGGAGTTGCTGGGAACAGAAATCAGAGAGAGAGAGAGAGAGAGTTTATGAAAGACGCCATGTCATGCCTCTGGAATACATAGTAAGACACTGTTAATTCTTATAATGAGAAAAATGGTTAAAATCGTCCATTGTAGAAGAAGCATTATGATTCAATTATTATTATTGTTATTTTTTGCATTTATCGATGAAGCCCGACTCTTTAATATAGGAAATGCAGCAATCAATAAAATATTTCTAATTCACGTAGTTCAGGACAATACTGTAGTTAGTCCATGAGCCAGGCAAGATTTGACTACCATATTGGGGGACTAATAACCACTATGTTTTTCAGTAAGCTTGGTATATGGGTTGTATGAAAATATGTGATGGACATTGCAGAAGCCCAGCTTAATAGCATTTTGGCGGCCATCTTTAAAGATGGCTGCTCTAACCAATAAATATTATGTATCTCCAAAGAATGCTTCTTGTTAACTTTTAATTCAGTAGAAACAATGCCTAATTGTTATAAATTTGTTTGTATATAACATAATGCATCAAATGGCATACTTTTGGGGTGGTTATCTGTTATTATTTGTTTATATCCAGTAAAATATTGTGAAAAATGTGATTTTTTTCTAATTTTTTTCATTATTTGTGCGAATAGTTCCATTTTAATTATTTTTTTTTCATGTTTTGCTCACATTCTACCTCTGATATTGTTATTTGTTGAAATATCAAATGGTCACCATGTATTTCTCTGATCACACTTTGTCAAATGAAAAACTAGTGTCATATACATTTATACGTATATTGATATGTATATATACCATTACTATATATTTAAGTCATTCATTTTGTTCATATTTGCTCACTTATTCAATGCTTTGTCTTTTTTTGTGTTTTGAGAGAATTTAGAAAAGAAATTAATAATATTTTATAATTATTGACGCATTTAATATGATGGCGATATAATATTTGAACGGCCTCTAAATATTTGTTTCAGGCTTGACTTATTTGGCTACCAAAATTGCTGATGAAGAAGTTACAACAAAGCGACCAAGAATGGACCCTAAGAGCTGTGTTATATGTGGGAAAGTGTCCACACTGAATGAACTAAGTCCTCAAGATGAAGCCTCCTGGATTACCCTACGTGAAGCTGCAGAAATAAGAAACTTTGAACCAATACTTAGCTTGGCACAAGAATTCCCAAAAGCTTTATCAAGTGTACTATATCACAGGAAATGCAGATCTTAATTTCACTCATAAAAAGGCCCTGGATAAGCTAAGAAACCCAAGAAAGTTTGGAACTCAAAGATGTTGATGCCTTCATGCCTAGGCAATCATCCCGACGGGGCCCTGCCCCTCAATCTACAGTGTATGATAAGGTGTCCATATTCTGTTTAAAAACATCAAAATATGTGAAAACATACAAATACCAGGGAGCCATTAAAACCAGCAGTTGAGCTAAGAGCTGATAAAAGGATTAGGGACATTGCCACTCAACGTATGGATGAAAGAATCCTTGCTATCACATCAAGAGACATTGTTGCAGCAGAGGCACACTATCATAAATCCTGTTTACAAAGGCTACACTCGTACTAAACTGAAAAGAGTGATGACAAACCGCAGGAAGAGGATCCTTACCAGAAAGTGGAGAAAGCAGCTATGAAAATGTTGAGTGAATTTATTCGTAATAATCTTTTCAATAAACCACGAATTCTTCCCTTAACTGAGCTCACATCAAAGTTTTAACCTTCATGAACCAGAAAGGAATATATGAAGTTACGGATGCCACAAAGAACCATCTACGCCGTAAACTTGAGGCTGAGTTTGGAGAGGCATTACATTTCTTCACCATATCCCGCCTGGTCTATCCGAGACCTGACAATTTGTCGTACGAATCAGTTCATTAATGAAAATGTACTGTTAAAGAACAAACTTCAGGCATATACCAAAATGATGACTTTGATTGTTTAATAGTCAAAGATTGACCCAGTTTTACCCATGAAATAAAATGTGAAATCCCAGAACAAACATGGCCTCCACACCCTCAAGAAACTTAGTAGTAAGGATATTTGCCCATACCAGACAATCTCATGAAGTTTCTCTGCATCTTACTTTGTGGAAAGAACAGGCACCCTTGCGTGTTGATAGGTTGTCATGGTCTATTGCTCTAGACATTATCTCTGGTGTGACTGTATGTAAGGTGCTTACACCCCAAGCATTTCCTGCTTCCTTTGGTTGTAAAAACACTTACAGGAATGTTGAGCTGATTAAACATTGAATCGATTGGGACATTCATGCTCATATTCAGTTTTAGAAGAGATTGACACTGCACTCTGTCTTGAAAAGTAGAGAACACAGATAACAATAGGCTCCCATTACCTTCAGATATCCATTCTGGTGTTCCTACAGTGCTAGCATTTGATAACATTGACAGACAAGAGGAGGTACTCATGGAGCAGGAACTTCACTCGGTTGTGAATGGAATTGTACAGGCCAAATCAATGACATGTGCTCCACCTAAAACCACAATTATCCATCAGCAAAAAGGACAAGAAGAGAACAAATTCAGAATCCTCTTGACATACCACTTCCAGTGTATACTGCAGGCAAAAGGAATGGTCCAGCACCAGTAACACCAGCTGACCTTTCTGAAGTATTAAAGGATGCTGCTTGGAGGGCACAAGCGGAGAAATGTTCTATTTATAATAGAGCGGGCACAGGACCCAACAAATCAAACAGTAAGTTCGTGGACAGGCTTTAACATTTTAAACAGACACAATATTCCAGTTGCATCAGACACATTTGGGTACCTACCAACAATAAATCCTCCTGCAACAGAAATAACAACTGTACAGGAAATCCTCCATCAATCCATCACTGTTCAGTCATCACTCGACCTAGACAGTATAGCAGTTGTCCTGGATCAAGCTTTGTTTGCTAAGGCAACAGAAATTGCATGGAAGTATCTAGAAAAATATGGAAAGATTGTATTAATGATGGGGAATTTCCACACAATATGCAATTTTATGTCTACAATTGGAAAAATGTATGGTGATGCAAGGAATGTGGGATTTAGCTGTGAATCTGGAGTTATTGCTGAGGAATCTATACAAAGTGCTAGAAGGAAACAATACAACAGAGCAGTACGTTTTCATAAGCTCATGTATGAAGCCTTAATGAGGCTTGCCTGGCATGCATTTCAGGAATGGCTAGAAGATAAACACCCTGATGCTCTACCATGTTTATCCGAAGCTAAAGGTGTACTAAAATGAACTGCATCAGAACATTTGTGCTTCAATTTATCATGATGTATGGAAAACAACTCTTGCAAAAGAGTCTTGCAGCTGTTCCATGAATATATGCGTGACATGAAAAACAAGGGTCCGTTGGCATCTACTGGGTGACATACATAGAAATGTTGAGACAATTCTTGGGCTCTTGCGAGCTGACAGGGAAGGTGACTGGCGCTTCATATTAGCATGCATTCGTGAGGTAATTCCTGGTGTTTTGTCGATGGACAAAACCAACTATGCCAGATATCTCCCTGTGTACTATGCACAGATGACTCATTTGAAGGAGAATTTTCCACAGTTGTATGCTCATTTTCTTAATGGTGGGGATTTTCAGTACAACTCAGTTCAACTAATCCATTTGCATGCATCGCAGTAGACCAAACTACTGAAGAAACTGTCAACAAGGACACCCAAACTGCTGGTGGTAACACATGGATTTAGTCTTAAACCTGGTACTGTCTCGCTATATTTAACAGCAGAACACCGAGCTGCGCTGTGAGGCAGTTTACGGGAAAGAATATCCATCCATTGTTCAAGTCTAAGTCATCCAGACCTTGAATTAACTCGCATTATGAGAGATGAAGCTGACGTATCATCACTAGTAGATCTGCTTGAAAATAACATGGATCAATCCTTCCAGCAAGACCCCTTAGATGTAGTCAGCCCTTTCCACTGGAGCAGCTGCGCCCCCAGAGGTCTCCCAGGATTTATTGTCAGCAAAACAAAAGGGAGAGGAAGCGTACCTATGTTTAAAGTACAGCGTCTACAGCAGGGGGAGGGATTCTATGATACCATAAACAAGACTGAACCTGAAAACCTTCCACAACATGAAGAAAGGAAGAACTATCAAGGGAACAAAGACTGAAGTAATGCTCAAGGCAGATCACCGGGTTTTTGGTAACATGCTTTCTCATAGCACAGAACCGTAAGTTGGACATGTTAGATGTTTTCAGTCACCCTCTTGGTCCTCTACCTTGGGCACTAGCTAATGCTGATGGGCACTATGAAGAAAACCAATAAGGTTGTTTTGGGGAAGCATTTGGAAGGAAAAGTACCATCCAGCAGAAGAAATAAGTGAGCCTCATGCTACTATTATTGATGCCATGGCTCTCATTCAAAAGACCTAAGAGAGAATCTACTTTTGATGAGTTATCAGATAAAGCGCTTAGCCAGATTCTTTATGCAAGCCAAAAAAGTAAAAGAATTTGATATAGTGTTTGATATCTATAGAGACCAATCAATCAAGACTGCTGAACGGGAAAGCCGTGGACATGGTTCACAGATGGGTATAGCATTTAAGCAGATTAGACAGGCCATAAGATAAAGAATTGGAGGAGGCTGCTCACTTGTACAGAAAGCAAGAACAACCTGACTGCATTCCTGGCTGAAAGCTGGAAAGATCCAGAGAAAAGAGTGAAACTTGGAGAGAAAGTCATGTTTGTAACATTTGGAAACAAATGTCTGAAACTCACCCAGAATGACTGTCAAATAGTTGAAGAACTGGCATCAAGTCAAGAAGAAGCTGATACTCGTTTGCTTCTACATGCTAAGCATGCAGAAGAATTCACTCACTGCTATTAATATCAGATGACACAGATGTTTTAATCATTTGTCTTGCTCTAAGCCATCTGATAAAGAGTCAAATATTCATAAGAAGGGGCACTAAACTGCGCATCAGACTGGTCTACACCAGCAAATTGAGTAGTGCTATTGGGGATGGTGTGAGAAATGCGTTATTGGCCTTCATGCATGGACTGGATGCGACACTGTTAGTGCATTGGCTGGACAAGGCAAGCTGAAGGCATTAAAACAACTAATCATTCAAAACCAGAAATATCAAGTGGCTTTCTCTGACTTGGTTCAAGTTGGCAGCTTTCTGGTGCAATATTTGAACTCATTGAAGAATTCACATGTAAACTGTATTCGCGCAACACAAAGTGTCTGAGAGTTAATCAACTAAGGTACGAAATGTTTCAGAGCCGCCAAGGGGATGTTGAATCAGGCCAGTTACCACCTTGCCAGAACACTTTGTACCAGCACACACTTCGTGCTAATTACCAGTCAGCCATTTGGAGGAATAGCCTTGAAAACTTCCCTTGTATTCCAAATCCAAATGATGGCCATGGATGGACAATGAGTGAAGGGAATCTGCTGATTCAGTGGATGACGACTATGCCAGCCCCAGAAGTTGTCCTCAGTTTAATGTCCTGCAAATGTTCCAGACAGTGTCAACCAGCAAACTCCTCACGTATTATAAATGGACTTAAATGACAGCAGCCTGTAAGCTTACAGCATGTTCCAACATGGTTGAGAAGACAAGAAGAAATGGAACTAGATTCTGAGGATTCCGAAAGTGATGAGGACTGAATATCAAATTGTGGATCAGGTACAAAAAGAGAACACCCATTTCATCATATGTAATGTGTGTTTTTAATATGCCATAATAAGTTTATAATATGTTGAATTTTACTCAAAACATAAAACAATTTACTAGGGACAGTATGTTTGCCATAATATATACAAGT
>NC_087202.1:139998403-140037480 GCF_015104395.2 Macrobrachium nipponense | reverse complement strand
AAACAAAATGAAAATCCTCCAAATGTTGATGACTTTGGATAGAATTCAAGACATGAGGCATCTGCTTTGGATTCGGCTGAAAAGGCCAAAAAATTTATGGTAACTCAGGAACCATTTATTGGCCCACAAGTATTTGAGCCTGAGGAAGATAAATCTACCTTATTCATTGAGTCTCTTCCATTAGATATGAGATACGAAATAATAAATGAGGAATTTAGTAAATATGGAGCTATTAAGAAAATAGGAATAAAATTGGCAGACACTTTTCAGTCCTGGCAGGTTTGGATAACTTTTTTAGATTATAAAGAGGCTTTTTGTTGCCTACTGTTTAATTTAAAGGAGTCTAGGAAGACTATCTTGTGTTCATTAGTAAAATGCCCCCCTCTAACCTAAAGTTATATTAACCCAAAAAAACCCTGATTACAAAATAATCGAACACTTTGTAGCATGCATGTATAAGACCTAAGCTCTGTGGCACACGCTGTCTCCCAGAGCATGGCAAGTGTTCAAGATAGTTGAATTATATTAACTGTAAGAAGGATCATAGTCACAGAGATAGGGATTGTGAATCTTAGAAGGATAAACAGGAAGCTTTGCTTAAAGCCCCTGCAGAGCACGTAAGTGTGGGATATGCAAAGAAACTCTTAGCTAGGACAACTAAACATAGTGTATGGTGAAACAGTAAAGTAATCAGTTCCCTCACCAAACAGCCACCAGCAAAGAGGGAATCTCGTCCTTCTATAAGTAATATAGCTCCTTAGCCTAGGCAAAGGAGCTCCATTCCTCGAAAGAATCAGAGTTTGAAATTCTTTAAGCTCCAGAAGCTTCCTCTGAGGGAGCTTCTCAAACCCCCTCTTTAGGGGCATTTCAAGCTTCTTCAGAAGCCTCCCTTGCCTCATCTCTAGAGGCATCCCAGGCAATCTCACTCCCAGATTTAGAGAATCTGCCACAAGAGAGATTGCCTGGCTTCCAGTAATTTCATGTGGGACAGATGTACATCATGTTTAATATGAAATGGTAAGTTCTAAAAAGCTTACGTATCCATTCCACATCTCCTCTGTCACCTGCCCAAACAAGGCAAGGAAAATGTAAAATTATGCCGTCAAAAAAGTCTTCCTCCTCTGAGAGGTTAAATAGATCACCAAGAAAGACTAGTATGACCAAATCTCCATCAGGTAAGCTCTCTCTTTCAAGAGCTTCATAATCTTCATTTAGTCAGCCAACTAAAAAGAGCTCTTTAATGGCATATTTTGAAATCCTGTAATGGAATTGTAAAGGACTGCGTACACGTGCAGAAGAGCTAAAAGTCTTGTTAAGAGAGAAATCCTGGTATAATATGTCTGCTCGTTGTGGGGAGGTGATTCCATAGATAATGGGGCGGGGCGGGGGTGGGGGTGGGGGGTAAGTGGTAGAAGAATTTATCAATAAATAATAATAGGTCGTCAATAGACTTAAGTCAAGTTAAGCAACATTGGGGCTGGTCAGTCGTTGGATGGGTGAACCGCTCTCCTCGGCGTTGATTCCTTGGGAAAGGATCTTTACCATAATTTCCTCAGTCTACTCAGCTGTAAATGAGTACCTATCCCTGATGGGGTAGGGTCCAGCTATGGGTTAAATAGCAAAACTCAGCAATGATGGAAAGAAATGATGGAATAAACGACAACGACGTAAATGGAACCTCTGGCAACAGAGGAGCTTCGTCCGGCAACCAGGTATTCAACCCAATTGTAGGGGAAGACGGTCAGGTACTTGGAGGTCGTCAATCCAGCAACTGATCACCACAACGACAGTAATGAAACAGCCTGAGATTGGAGCTAGAGGCAAAAAGGAAGAAATGGACAAGAGAAGAAAATAAGGAAATATGGAGATGCTACATCAGAAGAACAACCCGACGGAGAGAGGATATAGAAGAAGGTTGGTCAACATCTGGAATGAGAGGAATAACACCCCCAAACAGAGCAGAGGCTGGCAGACCAAGTAAGGAACATAAAGAAAAAGAACTGGCTCTCCCCAACAGAAAGAGAAGAACTGGAAAGGGAAATGTCACACGACAACGAATTACACGAAGACGAACTGAGAGACGATTGCCACAGAAGACGACAGGGAGGATGAGGTATCAAAACAACGACACACGAAGAAACACGACGAAGTAACAGAGAGGACGGAATGGGTAGAAAAGATTAGACAATGGATGGAGCCAGATACAGAGAGAACAAAGATCCCCTCCATGAAAGCCTACAACACCAAGAAATTAAGGGAGAAAACAAGTGAGGTCAATGAAATAATGGGCCTAATACACACCACCAGTATCACAGAAACAAATAACTTGACATATGCAGGAGCAAGATTAGTAGCAGAACTGATGGGGATTTTTTCAACGAAACACCAACACCACCGTCACAACCAACCCAACAGAAACCAAAACAAAAAGGCAACCCTCCTTGGAAAAGGCGCCTGGAAAAGCAAATCATGGTGATGAAATCTGACTTGAGTAAACTGAAAGAGATGGCAGAAAAAAGGGAGGAACTCAACGAGAAATACAAAGTACAAGAGAGGGGACTAAACAACACAATAGAAGATGTAAAACAGAGGCTTAAGGCCAAAGCACACAAGATCCAACGGTACATGAACAGGAAGGAATAAGGGATACCAACAGAACAAACTATTCGGAACAAACCAGAAAAGACTATACAGCCAACTAAGAGGGGAAGACAACCACCCAGAAATTCCTGAAGCCGAATCAAGTAAGAGACTCTGGGAAAACATATGGAGCAATCCGGTATCACACAACAAACATGCAACATGGCTCCAGGAAGTCAAGGAAGAAGAAACAGGGAGAATAAAACAAAGATTCACAGACATCACGACAGACACAGTCAGACACCAACTAAAGAAAATGCCAAACTGGAAAGCCCCAGGTCCCGATGAAGTCCATGGATACTGGCTCAAAAACTTCAAGGCCCTACACCCACGAATAGCAGAACAACTCCAGCATTGTATCTCAAATCACCAAGCACCCAAATGGATGACCACAGGAAGAACATCTTAGTACAAAAAGACAAGAGTAAGGGAAATATAGTCCAGTAACTACAGGCCTATCACCTGCCTACCAATAATGTGGAAGTTACTAACAGGTATCATCAGTGAAAGGCTATACAACTACCTAGAGGAGACAAACACCATCCCCCACCAACAGAAAGGCTGCAGAAGGAAGTGTAGGGGCACAAAAGACCAGCTCCTGATAGACAAAATGGTAATGAAGAAGAGTAGGAGAAGGAAAACCAACCTAAGCATGGCATGGATAGACTATAAGAAAGCCTTCGACATGATACCACACACATGGCTAATAGAATGCCTGAAAATATATAGGGCAGAGGAAAATACCATCAGCTTCCTCAAAAATACAATGCGCAACTGGAATACAATACTTACAAGCTCTGGAAAAAGACTAGCAGAGGTTTAATATCAGGAGAGGGATCTTCCAGGGCGACTCACTGTCCCCACTACTCTTCGTAGTAGCCATGATTCCCATGACAAAAGTACTACAGAAGATGGATGCCGGGTACCAACTCAAGAAAAGACAAAATCAACCATCTGATGTTCATGGACGACATCAAGCTGTATGGTAAGAGCATCAAGGAAATAGATACCCTAATCCAGACTGTAAGGATTGTATCTGGAGACATCAGGATGGAGTTTGGAATAGAAAAATGCGCCTTAGTCAACATACAAAAAGGCAAAGTAACGAGAACTGAAGGGATAAAGCTACCAGATGGGAGCAACATCAAACACATAGATGAGACAGGATACAAATACCTGGGAATAATGGAACGGAGGAGAATATAAAACACCAAGAGATGAGGACAACGATCAGGAAAGAATATATGCAGAGACTCAAGGCGATACTCAAGTCAAAACTCAAACGCCGGAAATATGATAAAAGCCATAAACACATGGCGTGCCAGTAATCAGATACAGCGCAGGAATAGTGGGATGGACGAAGGCAGAACTCCGCAGCATAGATCAGAAAACCAGGAAACAAATGACAATACACAAAGCACTACCACCAAGAGCAAATACGGACAGACTATACATAACACGAAAGGAAGGAGGGAGAGGACTACTAAGTATAGAGGACTGCGTCAACATCGAAAACAGAGCACTGGGGCAATATCTGAAAACCAGTGAAGACGAGTGGCTAAAGAGTGCATGGGAAGAAGGACTATAAAAGTAGATGAAGACCCAGAAATATACAGAGACAGGAGAAAGACAGAAAGAACAGAGGACTGGCACAACAAACCAATGCACGGACAATACATGAGACAGACTAAAGAACTAGCCAGCGATGACAATTGGCAATGGCTACAGAGGGGAGAGCTAAAGAAGGAAACTGAAGGAATGATAACAGCGGCACAAGATCAGGCCCTAAGAACCAGATATGTTCAAAGTATGATAGACGGAAATAACATCTCTCCCATATGTAGGAAGTGCAATACGAAAAATGAAACCATAAACCACCATAGCAAGTGAATGCCGGCACTTGCACAGAACCAGTACAAAAAGAGGCATGATTCAGTGGCAAAAGCCCTCCACTGGAGCCTGTGCAAAAAACATCAGCTACCTTGCAGTAATAAGTGGTACGAGCACCAACCTGAGGGAGTGATAGAAAACGATCAGGCAAGATCCTCTGGGACTATGGTATCAGAACGGATAGGGTGATACGTGCAAACAGACCAGACGTGACGTTGATTGACAAAGTCAAGAAGAAAGTATCACTCATTGATGTCGCAATACCATGGGACACCAGAGTTGAAGAGAGAGAGGGAAAAAATGGATAAGTATCAAGATCTGAAAATAGAAATAAGAAGGATATGGGATATGCCAGTGGAAATCGTACCCATAATCATAGGAGCACTAGGCACGATCCCAAGATCCCTGAAAAGGAATCTGGAAAAACTAGAGGCTGAAGTAGCTCCGGGCCTCATGCAGACGAGTGTGATCCTAGAAACGGCACACATAGTAAGAAAAGTGATGGACTCCTAAGGGCAAGGAGGCAGGATGCAAACCCGGAATCCCACACTATAAATACCACCAGTCGAATTGAAGGACTGTGATAGAGCAAAAAAAAAAAAAAGAAAAAAAAAAAAAAAAAAAAAAAATCATGATAATAATCATAATAATAATAATAATAATAGTAATAATGGAAGAGTAAATCCACAATACTGTGTCTGTTTGATTTTGTTATTTAAAATACAAAGCAGAAAGCTTTCGATGACCTGCACGGTCCTACTTGTCCATCTGACTATAATTACACCCAGTGACTATACAAAAACTTTGTTTGAAGATGGTGGTTGGATCTTCACGTTATCTCCTCATTCTCCAACGGCAAACCAGTTAATCGCCCAGATCTTCGAAGTGGCGGTTCGGCTCTTGAATCACTGCTATGGTCTGTTGTCCATAGCAGCAAGGGGCACTGAACAAAAGAAGATGAGGCAGCGGCAGTATCAGGATTATTGGTGTTATTGTTATGGAAGCTTTCCCTATTATAATCTCTTATAAAATAACATTAACTGTTTTCCTAATATTTCGTAAGTTCGGGTTAAATGGTAAGGTTAGCTACTATTTTTATTCTTTTTTGTATTCATATTGTCTTTTTATATGGAAAGGCCTTGTGGCTTTAGTGAAAGCATTAATTATGAAATTTTATGAATAGCATATTTTTCTAAAAAATTTTATATGATGTATTTCGCTGTCAACATATTCAGGATCACACATTTCCAAGAGTCTTAGAATGAAATTTATCATTATATTTTGCTTTACTTCATTATTATGAAAAGAATAGAAGTGGACATAAGCTTCAGCATTAGACACTTTTCTGCAAACAGTAAATTTAAAACTAAATGTAATAGGGTCATGGTATACCAAAACATCCAGAAAGCGCAGCCTATTTTCCACTTCATATTCCATTGTAAGGTGAATGGCAGGTAAAATGCTATGGACATTTCTCGAAAATTGATCTAAGTCTATTTGATTACCTTGGGAAATTACGAAGAAATATTCGACATATCTTACCCAAATACGTAAGTGGTTTTAGATTTGGTTCACATTTGGAAAGGATTTCAAGTATGGTGGATAAGGGTGAACCCATGGCTACGCCAACTTTTTGTTTATAGCCTTTATGTTGAATGAAAGTATTGTGGATGAGACACATAGACGGATCAAGTCTAAAAACTGTTTTGTAGGAATAGTGCTGTTTGAGGCAAAGCCCCTTTTATGTACCTGTAATCTTATGCATTTTATAGTATATATACTTCTATGTCTCTATTGGCGTTACTATCGCTACCAATTCTGCGGCTATTATTCTTACTGAGTTCGAATTTTATTGAATTTTCATGTGTAAAAGCTACTTCAACATGAACTGACTATTGATTAACTGGGCTGTTGATTTAAAATTTTCATGATATGGAAGCGTTATGCGTCTCTGGTTATGATCAATCTGCTTGTGTGAAGGGTTGGAAACATTTTCTTAGCCTTAGACAAAGAATCTTCAATATATTGGGCAGGGCTACTCAGCTTACTAAAGGTATTTCTAATATAGGAAATTTCATCTCAAACTTTGAGATCCCTGGCAACCATGTTGACAATGATGTTTTTCTTTATCTGAATGCTGTGAAAATAAGAATAAAAATAAACATATAATTCTGCATTAGTCGATACTTCTTTGTGGTTGGATTGTAAAACGCTGGGACATCCAAAAAAGGTCATTTGCGCTCTGATTCCTTCTCATATGTAAACTTGATTTGTTGTATCTGACTCTTAACAGATTGTAAATGCAAAACTCTGATGTCATTGTTTTTAAAATACGGAAGCTCATTAGTTTAATTTCACTAATCATTAAACTAAATCACACCAACGCTGTATATATGTGACGACAGTCTGTGCATCAAGTCATTCGGAAGAAACAATCAGGGCAATAAAGGGTCGGCGAACGGTTAGTTCTTAATCAGAAGTGAAGTCATTAATGTTGTTTATGATGAGTGGTTACGATGTAATTAAACAGCAGTTAAGTGAAGCAGACTGCCCTTTGCCACTTAATTCTGGGAATGTAATCTTCCTATTTATTACATTTGATCAGTAAAGAAATAATCCCATCTGATATTTTTATCATATTCTGTATCATACGGTGTAATTATTGTTATTATCATTTTTCTGACGTTACACTGAGAGTTGGTGACTTTCGAGAATGTACAACGGCAAAATAAATAATGACTTGCAACATTAGTTTATTTTCCGCACCCTTAGATGTGTTCCCTCCGATACTGACAAGGGAGAGAAAACCTTGGTGGCCAGATTTATGGCATTTGCCGAGAATCGACAGAAGGAAAATTCATGAATTTATGAGACCTCTTTTCGTAGCATTAGATTCTGTCTTCGTTCTTTCGTTTTCGTCTGGTCAATTCTTTGGATTGTAATTGAGATAGAGAAAAATAATTTCCTAAAGTAAATAGTAATACCGTTAAATATATATCAATTATTCCTCGGCTTTTTTTCAATACCATAGAAAATTTTTACTGATTCTGGTCTTTTTTCATTGCTAGCTTAATATACCAAATGATTTAATTCACCTTGTGAACTCAAGTCACATACAATTAACTCTATTTAATGAATTAACTTCACTGTGAACGAGTAATCGATTATAGATTTGTCTCAGTTATCCTAGTGAGACTATGACTCTTCCTACGATGATTTCTATATTCTGACGTAGCTCCTAATTCTCCCTCTCCTTTTGTTTTTCTCTGTAGCAGGATGGCAGCTCTCTTCCCACCTCTCTGTTCTGTCAAGCGCTCATTAAGTAGCATCTGTGAATCTGTTCAGGGGAACTCGTTCAACTCCATTTCCTTAACCTTCAGTTCATTTTCACTTTTGCCAACTACTTCAGCTCTTTAGCTCCTTTGCTTGTTCCCTGTTAGTAAAATTACTTTTTTTTCTAATTATGGACACTTTTCTGGAGACAGTTGTTAAATAATATATTTCTTCTTAAGAAAACTAATGTGTTTTGATGTATTACTGATCATAATCTTAAGTTACGTAATTTCGTTCTCACGATCTCTTGATATTTATTTAGTGTACATTCTAGCAATATTCTAATTCCCATGAAGTATATTTTCTTCACATTTCTCTTCAAAAAAAAAAAAAACATACCATCGGTAGATATGTTAGAGCTCGTCAAAATCTAAGATAAGTTATTTTGCATAAGGCAACCGCTTTTTAAACTCTCTTTTCACTTTTTATTTCATAGGCAAACACCTAAATTTTCTGAGGTATACTTCCATTGAAAACATCCGTGTGTGTATATAACTAGCCTAAAAATATACAGCTCTTTTCGAAGGGGCGTACCGTAGCTTAGAAATAGCGTTTAATTAAGATTTCTTCGAATATAGTAGAGGATCTGAGCACAGAAAAAATAGGAAATTATTTTTTCCGTCTCTTGTAATTCTTTTGCTAACAAAAGGCAGATTAAGCTGGTTACACTTTTCCGTGGAAGAGAAAGAAGAACTACAGAACAGAGAGGCAGGAAAGCCCGAAAATTAGTTTACACAAAGAGACGGGATGAAATGAAAAGAACTTTCAATCCCTAATTCCTTCCCCAGACTCTCCTGTTGATCACTTCGAAGTCTCCAGCATCGTCCTGGAAGTGGAATCGTTGTTTGGCTTCCCTGTCTCGACCGGAGCTTTGCTTGTTTTCTTTCCCTCTCGGCCTCTAAAGATTTTTATTTCTATCCTTACTAGAGATTTACGCGTAATATATTCGTATTGAGTAAAAAGGTCAGTGTGCTGTATCCTTTGTGCAATTTTGATTTAGTAAGCGACGGGGCCAGGGTTCGGTTTCCATGGTAGGATGAGCAATTTAAGAGCAAGTGGACCTCTGAATAAGAAATACCAAAGTAAAAAAAGAAAAAAAAGGGGGGGTGGGTTTAAACGACAAAGCATAGGATATTCTGCATTGTTTTCAGTTTCGACGTCCACACAAATTTCATAAAAAGTCTATATTTTTACTAATGTAATAACAGGAATTTTCAAGGGAAACAGAAATATCTTCGGTACAGGGTACAAGACATCATTTATCTCAACATGTGTTTAAGGCTTTTTGACATTTTCGTATATAGCGTCTTCTGAGCCAAATTGCGGAGAACAGTCAGTCTGAATAACAGGAAGTAACTGCTTACTTAGAACAGTTTTAATAAAAAAAATAACAACTAGAAACCCTGTCAATTGTGGCTTATTCAACCGAATTGTTTGAGCTTTCAACGATTTTTCATGGGGAAAAAATATTAATTTAGATTTAAATCTGAGCCGTTTATTTCAGTAAATAACTCAAAATGATGGTGTTAACAATGGAAATGTTTTTTTATTACTTTTGACACATGAGAGGGCATCTTAAAATGTAATAAGGAACAAAATCTTGAGAAGTTAAGAAGAAAAAAAAAATATGCAGAGATGTGGAGTTGCCAGTACATGGCCTCTTGAGTGATGAGGTTAAGGTTTCCTCTGTCATCTTTCCGGCGGAATTCTGAGGAATCTTTGCTGTGATTTGTGACGACTTCTGATGCTCGTAGGCATCGAAGGTCTGCGGAAGGTCCAGTTTGCCAGACTTCCGGCTCTTGGCTTTGCTTTGTTAATTATATATACAAGAAAGCAAGCTACTGAGGCAATTAGACCATTGATATTCTCGGTATGTTTTAATAAACCTTTCATTTTTAGTTACCGCCTTTACAAACCCATAGACCTCATGGCTCAGTGTGGAAAAAATCTTCATGCAGTTAGGTTAACAGCACAAAAATGCATAAATAAAGAGAAATCTCAAGTTGGAAGAATCAAGAGAATTGCATTTTCGACAGTTTATTCAAATAGTTTCATATCATCACATATGTCATATTTCTGATGGCATATTCATATTCGCTCACAAGACAGCCGATACAGGATTCCTTTGATCTTTTAACAACGACTGTGAGATCAGAGACAGGTTCTGCATATCCGAGGAGGGTTAAGACGAGGCCAGGCATCAATTCGCTTCACATTCAACGTCACATATCGTGGGAGCGTAGTCATGTTTCTCGAATACCTGTCGTGGAAAGCTATCGTGCCACTGAAAAAAACTCACTTTCATCGGCAAAGGGAAGGGAGGAGGATGACTGAGCAAAATGGCAAGATCAGAGGAGAAGTAGTTATTATTTATTTCTATAACTGTTGTTTGTTTATTCATTTTCTTCCTAAAAGATGGATAAAAATTTTTTTCAAAGATGGATAAACAAAACCAGTTATTCGCACTTTTAATGGAAAGCGAAAACTGGTGTGAGATGAAGTTGAAGATAATGGAATACATATATAGAGGTTTTCTAACACCAATGATAGTCCAGTATAAAACTTAATGGCAACTAGAGCACAACACAGGAATGCTAAGCGAAGACGGAATCAACCGCATCAGTTTACCAGACTTCCCCCAACACCCATCAAAGGAGGAGCTTGTCACACCAGAACTCCATTTTTGGTAGCAGAAGCCTTATGAATCCTGAGAGCCGTTAAAAACGTGAACAACTGAATAAATTGTAACAAATGTATCCTGGTAGTTTTGCACACTTACGGATTCACGTCTGCCCTTCCAAATTATTTTTGCACATTTTATT
The DNA here is from genome assembly GCF_015104395.2 of Macrobrachium nipponense. Classification (NCBI taxonomy): domain Eukaryota; kingdom Metazoa; phylum Arthropoda; class Malacostraca; order Decapoda; family Palaemonidae; genus Macrobrachium; species Macrobrachium nipponense. The sequence continues at coordinate 140,026,795 of NC_087202.1, read as the reverse complement.
CATCAGAAGTTTCCATACGGTAGAGTTTGTAATAAGATTATATTTGAAGCAACTCGCCTTAAACTAATGTTATGAATCATTAATAAAATTCATTAATGACGCAAATGGAAATCAGTTTGCTGTTATTGCTCAGTAACATTAGCGCAAAATCTGGGGTATTTTTACCTAGACTGTTGAAGCTACAATGAAAATAATTTCCAATCTTTTATGATCGAGTGAATTTTTTATCAGTCTATTCATAACATCTTCTCGTCATGTTCTGAAATGCGTATTGTTTATCACATACCGTTGAAGATGTAAACTTATAGAGAACATTTATCTTTTCTCTGATAAATAATGTCCTCAGGATATACCACATTTCGACTATATCGTTAATTTCTTTATTTCACCTTCGTTTCCTGATTATCTAAGAAAATACTATTCATCCGTTCATTTCGATGCAACTGCACAAAGGAAGGTTTTGGAACCCTGGTGGTTATAGCAACTATAAGTATTGCTTTTTGCTGTTACTTAGAAGCTCCACTGAGAACTACTGCTGCTGTAATAAATCTTAACAAAGGATCATTTTGATGCCTCAAGGTTCTACCAGAAAAATGCCCCTCAGTTATTCCTCAGCTAGAATAGTTAACCTCTGAGTGGATTAGGCTTCCCTAAGTCACATTTATCGATGCAACTATAAGTTATATCCATAATGAGAGAGTGACCATAAACTGGATAATCTACTCTTCAGGTTCCGCAAAAGAGGAGGCCAGAAACGAAGCACTGAATTATCTTGAATCATACTACAGTCTGATCCTGATTATCAGTTCTTCCACTTGGTCAGGACTAAGTGTACGTGAATGAAAAATATTTTATTGATTGCTGTTTGGTATTATATGTAATATTGTATTTCCAATATAAGAGTCGGGCTTGATTGATAAATACTAAAAAGCAAATTGCAGTGAAATATCAATAAATATCACTTCCAAACATCTTTCCTGAATAGACCACAAACCTGTAAAACACGTTCAACAGATGACCTCATCTTTACTGGATATCAGAGGAAACTCATGGAAGCAGCAGCTCTTCGCAGAAAAGAACATTGAACTGAATAAAGATATCTTGAACGCGGAAGAGAACTGGCGGTCTTTGTATGCAGTGGACAACAACGAGGGATTGAATAGCAAAGGTTTTCTTTCAAGCTTTTGATGACCGACCTTTCGGAATCCTTCTATTTTCCCTTGAACAGGGAAAGGATTACTCCTGTTTTGAGACGGGTTCTCCGAGAATATTAACATTTCTTGATCTTGTACTGCAGATCACTGTTGACTCGGACTTTTAAAAAATAATGATCATACTGCTTCTTCTACATTGGACGATTTTAAACATTTTTCTCGTATTATATGCATTAACAGCGTCTTATATGCATTCCGCAGGCCAAGACTTATTGTCTTTCGTAAACAATTTTTAAACCGACTAATGGATTGTTTTCCACGCCACTAAAACACTTGACTTTTCAAACTTCGTACTCATTTTCAGAAGTGCTGTGCATTGCCATATTTGTTTCATTAGCATTTTACTTAAAGAAAATGAGGTTAAAGCTTCGCTTAGCCACCTAACCATCCGCAAAAGTGATGACGTGTATTAGTGATTTCTGTATAGAGAATCCTCCATTATAATACTTTTTAAATGGCTGTTTGACTCATTGTTAATTGTCATTTTACTTGTCCTGGGCAATACGAATTTTTTAAAGCAAATTAACATATTGTATGATATATTAATTTTTGAAAAATTATTGTTTTAATCTATAGGTAAGGAGTAGGGCTCTGCGTCACAGGTACTTCATAAAGCAGCACTTAGTAAAAACGGTCTGAGCAAAGGCGAGAAGTTGGTCTTTTTTCTAAGAGTAAACGGCTTAATTAAGGGCATCTGTCAATTCAGTGTATTATCTTGAATTAGGACAATGTTAGAAACACTCAGTGTTTGAGTAGCATGTTAATCCTTACGTCGGTTTGAAAGTTGTTTAAGAAAACACTATTCCATGGCCTCTGGAAATCATAGTAGGTTTCTGTCTTCATACTGAAGGCATTTTAGTCCTCTTGAAAGTTTTCTTTTGCCAATTTGGGTATTGTGAAATGACAAGCTATTTTATAGGGGCCATTTTACTTACTTGCCAATCTCTAATCACAGTTCCTTTCTGCCGGAATCGTTGTAAAAAGTCTTGTTCGCTAATTCTTGAAACTTATGTTTCTCCAGCGTGGCAAAGCTTTCGTATTTGGAGTTTTTAATTTCCAAAAAACTAGATAGGAAATTAACTACTGATTTGACGTTTATGTAACAATACAACTTAATAATGAGGCATTTTTGCATCATTGTTTGTTATTTATGAAAATAATTCTTTGCCGTGGTCACATCGTAGGCCGTATTGAGTTAGTTATATGGACAAAATCAGGATGCTAAACTAAACTTTGCTACGTTGGAGAAACGTAAATAAGCTTCGAGAATTGGCTAACGAGGCTTTTCACAGTTATTCCGAAAAAAGATGCAATTACTACTTTAACAACATTTTCCCCAACCTGTCTCACTGGCTTAGGAAACAGTTCAAATATTTTAAAGATATTTAATTTAAAGTATGAATTTACAAATGAAACTATGGTTACGATTGACAAGCAAGTGAAAATGTGGTTTATGAAATGGCTTGTTATTTCACATTACCCAAAGTGACAAAAGAAACATTATAAAAAGACCAAATCTTTTTCTGTATGACGAAGATAGGCACCTGAGGTACCGTTAATGTATAATGATATATTCTAAAATAGATATCCTGGGGATAACTGAGAGGCACTGACGCAATGCTCATTTATAGATGAGGAAAGTGTCTCATTAAAAATACTTGGCATATACTGCCTCAGCCAGATGCGCAAGCTCCCAATTTAATATCCGTTTTGAAACCCAAGTCTAACTTTGGATGAAAAATATGTCTACTTTTGCCGAGAGATCCACAGAGGAGGGCCAGAGAGTGGTACTTTCGTTTCCATTAAGGGAACAATGCTTTTCGAGAGCACCCGGAAGAACTTAGTGCTGGAATAGCATCCCTCATTCGAGCTCCCGTCTCCCTTGGGGTTTCGTTCAGAAAAAACAGTGTACTGTACAGACAGAAAGATGTTTGTGCAACTGGCCATTCAAAACCAGGAGAGGATTCTGTCCGTAGGATTCCTCGTCTATTTTCGCTTTTGACGAGAATTCTCAAAATGCCGGCCGAAATCACGTTGAAATTAACGGCAGCTATTTCATTACTTTTATTTATACATTTCGTCCAGAGTAAAAATGTACCTGAATTAAATCGGCACAATTCTTGGTGACACGTGACGTTAGCCCTGACCTGATCCCAAAAATGACCTGACCTGATTACTAAGAATGTTTCAGGATGTCAAGGCAGTCTGTGGAAATTATGTCCCAGAACATCAGAGCTTTACAAGGCTGAGAGTTTATATTATTTATATATATATATATTATATAATAATAAATATTTTTTTTATATATATATAATATATATATAATATATAATTTATATATATATTATAATATATATATATTTTTATTTAATATACATAATATCATATATATATAGATATATAGATATAGATATATATATATATATATATATATATATATATATATATATCTATATATACATTATATACATGCTTGTCAGGGTTGTCGAAACCAGTTGTGTCTGTGGAATGAATATCCTACTTTAGTTCAAAGATTTATAGACCCGTCAAACTCAGATGCATTTCTGATTGTTATTGGCGTTGTAGGCTTAGATCAGCGTGGATAAAACCCACTGGCTATGTACACCTCGTATAAATCCCAAATTCCTTTTCCAAAAACGAGGGTATCCAGACTAGTGCTGAAATCCTATCGTTATGAATGAGGGAATCTCGTCAAAAGCGTCGTCACTAGGACAGATCTGGAATTTTCTCCTTTTTTCTCTCTCCTCTGAAACCCGCTGCTTATTCTGTGCCCTGTCTTTCTGGATCTCATTCTCTTTATGCTTGACAACATAAGAAATTCAGTTGCTCGCGCACACTGCCAATTCCAGAACGGAAAATCAATGTATAAATATATTCTTTTTTTGGACTTTTAATATATTAATGGTGTTTGAAGACTTATTTCTCACTACGAAATATATTTCTTACTAGAATTTGAGTCCTATATTATCAGTCTTAAGAATGCTTGGAGCTATATATGCTCGGTATGACAAGCGTTTATTTCAGTACAAAAAGAAAAAAAATAACAAGAGCTCAGATGAAAATAGTTTAGTTAGCAAATGGTAATTTCATAAAAGGTTCTGCTTTGTGTTACACGAGGAAATGGATGGGTAACTTAAAAAACAAAAACAAGAACAATTCCTAAAGGATACGAATTAAAGGTTCTTATTTTTTTTTTGTAAGCTGTCATATACTTTTCCTTTTAATTTTAACAGAGTCTAAAATAGTTCTAAATATAACACTGACAAAATATAAAAATTCAAAATCAATTAAGATGAATGAGAGCTACATGTCGACCAAGTATACAGTCAATTATCTGGTATTTCAGAATGATGGGACACATTTAGTTTGAAACAAAAGGCTCATCAACAGCACGTCAGAACTTTCAGTTCTTTGAACATGTACACCCTACAACCCGCTACTTCTCTCGCAATTATTGGAAACTTTGCAATAAAATGCCTTCAACTTCTGATATAATCGATAGCTTTTGTTTCTTCAAGTGATGTAGCGTCCACCTGTTGACGACAACAGATCCGCTCTAAACCTGCAGTTGCTTAATTGCGCGCTGCCTATGCCGCTATAATTACGTATATGCAGCCGATGCTCATTTGTCACACAGATAATGATAGTCATACCTGGGGTTATCAAGCACGTCGATGAGAATAGTTTTATATGTTAATGTGAATATCAGAAATTACCTTAACAATAATATTTGCATAATTTCCCTGAAAACGAAAAAGGTAATTACTTTGTTTAAAACGAAAATGATTAACACAGCTATAACATTACAATGAGTTGCGTCATTCGCGTAATGACTCATAGTTCTGACTAAAGTGGAAACACGGCTCGGAATAAGATTCTTGAAAATTTATTGTATTTTTCTATTTTTGAATTACCTTTTTTTTATGAGATACAAAGATATGACTAGTTAACCGAATAATTTAATGTTATCGCATGTTTGTCAATTTGCTTGTGATTCACACGATATCTCAATATTTTGGAATTCTATTGCACTACCAATGATGTTCTCAATTCCTTAGGGGGATATTGCCGTCACTAACAATTGTTTCATAGTTGAACTGCTTTGAGATTCTCCTCCAGTCACACCTTGAAAGCCTTTTTTACTCTAAATTTCCCTTTCAGTGCTGATTGACCTCATAGGCATCGGTGCTTGGTCTTTTGGCCAAAATCTTATATTCCAATGATGTTCTCAGTGAAAAGGTCAAAGCTGGATCTGACTTTGTGGTGACGTGAGCAAAGAGTTTCAACCTTTGTTCTTATGCAGTCAGCACAATGACCTCACAGTCTCCAGAAGACGTTTCACAAGCAATCGACGGCCGACCTCCACGGACCAAAATAAAACATCAAGTGTTGACATCCCGCCGACTTTAGAAAATTTATTTGATGGCAGGAAGAGAGAGAGAGAGAGAGAGAGAGAGAGAGAGAGAGAGAATAGACCGGTGCTTGTTGATCTTTCATGAGTTTCAACTTGCTTATTGCTTTGTCTGTCCGTCGGCACTTTTCCTTTCCTCCCTCAGATCTTGAAAACTAATGTGGCTAGAGGGCTGCAAATTGGTTTGCTGATCATCCAACCCCCCAGTCATCAAAAATACCAGATTTCAGCTCTCTAGCATGTGTAGTTTTATTTTATACAAGGTCAGGTTAGCCAACACATCTTCACTTGATCGCAACCTAGCGCAGCCCGGTCGTGTTTGAGAGTTTCATACAGCTCGATTTCACCGTATTTTTTTTTTTCTCAACTTTTGTGGTGTCCATTGTTGTGTGATTTAGTTTTTATCGTTTTCGTAATATGTTTCCATCACTTCCTGGAGCTTAAAAGAATGCAGCTTTGCTTATCTTTGTTAAGTGTTTTTGATTCGAATCTTTATGCCGAAATAAGTTTGAATTAATTGCGTTGGCGAGAGTGTTTTATGCCTAGATTCTGAACTATTGTAGATTTGCACGAGTTTCTTCCTGGAATATCCCGAGTTTTACTTTGAATCTTAAGGTACAGATCAGTAAGGCTGCACTTCTCGCATTCTGGAATTTACGAAGTAAAACGTATAATCACAATTTATAGTGAAGCGGAACAGGAATTTTTGTCTACTGAAAAAAAAATTTCCTCCTCTCATCTGCCTTGAGAATGAGAATATGAAGACAAACAAAGAAATTCGGCAATCGGACGCAACGTGAGTTTTTCTTAGTGAAGGAATTAAAATTACATCGTTTTCAAAGTATATTTCTTCCAAGGAATGAAGCATTTTTGTAACTTATCTTCAAAAAGATGTAGATGATCTTTGTATCCATTTTTTTATAAAGAATTATGATAATAAACGACACCTGTATTAACAACCAAAGTAACGGATGCACAGTTATGCACAAGAAAGCTACAAGGAAACTCTTCTTTCTTATTTCTCTCCTACTTTTCTATTCTGATTAGCTGGAGGAAAGTTCCCCTTAATAATAAACAACGTCTCTATGTAGAGATAGGAGATTGTAATATATTTGACCTGGGTATTCTGAGAGATTCGTTTCTGGAAACCTCAAGGACACCAAGAAGTTCCCAGATGAACGAAATGCAGCTTTTTAGTTTCTCTTACTGAAGCAGAGTTGCATGAGAGCTAAACCTAATCCCATAGGAACTATGATTGGAATGAGAGACTATGAAGATAGATTGCCCCATTATGATGTAGATAGTTATATCAGGCATTAGATTCGCTGTTATCTGGAAAAAATAGGTCAATATCATAATTATTTGAAGGTATACACACACACACACACACACACACACACACACACACACACATCAGTTATATCAGGCATTAGATTCGCTGTTATCTGAAAAAATAGGTCAATATCATAATTATTTGAAGGATCAACACACACCACACACACACACACACACACACACACACACACACATATATATATATATATATATATATATATATATATATATATATATATATAGATATTTGTATATAATATATAATATATTAATATATATATATATATATAATATAGTGGTAATTTTTACCAGATATATATGTACTTGTAATAGCTACAATGCCCTCTTAACATTTCTCATTTTTTGCGAAAGATGTCCGTTAGCGGGAAATGAACTCAGGTTTCCATCATCATAAGGTCTTGTAGCTGACCTCACCACGAGAAGGAAAAAATCCTATTGCCTCTCGTACACATACTGTCGTCTTCTGGTATATTTATTAGAGCTGGAAAAGACTCCCGATATATTTATTAGAGCTGGAAAAGACTCACGATATATTTATTAGAACTGGAAAAGACCCATCCGCACCATCGTAGCCAGGTGGGCAATAGTTTTTATTGCTTTTTAGGCTGATTTTAACTGGGAAAAGTTGGAGTTGTAAGTTTTATGGAAAATCGTCTTATAGTGAGGTATAACTTGATTCAGTGAAACTAATCCCATGCAGTGTGCCATAAAATGCCGTGGTTGAACATCGGGGAATTAAATCAAAAGTTTTCCCCGTCACCTTTGGTTTTCAGATCAGAAGAAAAAAAAACTGATTTTCAGATAAGAAGAAGAAAAAAAAAGCCATTTTGCGTCTGTCTGCTAAGAAACATTTATCATTTAATTGCGGACGAGATTCATGAATGGCTTGCTGGTTTTCAGATCAGCGTTGACGGACTCTGACTGACGTTCATTTGAGGAAGTGGGAGCCGTAAATCATGTACATAAATGGTGTACTTAATATCCCCGAATGAATGGAGTTTTGACATTGGTTCTGTTTTTATAAAGTATACTAGTTATATGTATACTCTGTATCTTTCTCTCTCACACGGTTCCAGATAAACACCATTGTCCTAGATACGAAAACAGGAAATTCAGTCCACTTCTGTCGAGACATATTTTTCCCTAATTACAAGAAGTTTATTTCTCCATTCAAATAAACTTTTATTCTCACCAACACGTATATCAGGAAGATCCTGATATACTTGTTGCTATTTGTCCTCAATACTTATATAGGGTGATATATTTTCTCAACATATTTATCAGAAAGAGAGAGAGTGAAAAACTGATATACTGTTTGGTATCACAGATGGTTGTCAATAAACACTTTTCTTCATAATTGATTATTCTCTGTTATTCTTTAGTTTGGCATGATTAATATATTTTCTTATCCACGCTGCTCAACCCTGAACAGATTTTTCTCATGCTAAAAATTAAGTTTTATGAAAGAAAATGTATACATTTATGGAATAATCATATATATATATATATATATATATATATATATATATATATATATATATATATATATATATATATATATACATGTATATATATATATATATATATATATATATATATATATATATATATATATAGTATATCTATTTCTTTATACATTATTGCTTATTCAATATGATGGAACAGCTATGAAGATATTCCTTGTATAGAACGCGCGTGTGTTTCCTGTCTGTCTGTCTGAGACTTCATCCCTTTACTGTTCTCAAAGGTCTTTCATACACTGGAGGCAAAGGGCAGAAATAATATACACCCTTTCTCTAAGTATCATAAAAAGCACAAATGTCTAAGTCTTTGCAAGTCTAGAAGAAATTATCGAAAGCACATAAAAGTGAAGGGGTTCTTGATTCGCTCTAACGGTTCAAGAACAATCTATGAAAACTTCATCAGTGGGTCTTCTCAGTTTTGTGCTTAGCCAACGCGATGAAGAGCGCGGCTTTGATCTTCCAAGCGCGTAATCGTTCACACAGCATTTTACATGACGGGAATGGCTGAGGGTTAAAGTGGTTGGGAGTTCTCGTAAAGGTCTTCAATATTTTAGATTCTGTCTTCCACCTTTGATCAGTTTTTTTCAGTTTTCGTATCAAACTCTGAGAACTGCAACTGGTGCCATGTAAAATTTATTTAACGAATAATTGACTGGGTACATGACTCGATAAATGTCTGTAGAATCGTAAAATAAGAGGAAATGGTTAGTACAGAATCAGATGGAATGCGACTATGTTGAGAATTCCTTATGAAATGAAACTATCACTGATTCCAGAAAATAAGAAACATATCGAAAATTTCATTATTTTTCTTGAAATCTTTTGGTAAAACGACCAAAGAGTAAAATTAGCCATTGTTCTTATAAAGAATAATCTGGGTAAACGGAAACATATTGATAAAGGTAATGCGTTATAAATAGTCCTTCGGTTGGTTTCGATTTGTTGAAAAATAAAAGTTTTCATTATCCTGTTTGAATGTTCCGTTGACTAAAGATGGACTGCTGAAGACGTTATATTTTTTTTTTTTAGAATCGCAAAGCTAAGATGTATATTCCAACCATTAGAGGCATTGACGAAAAAGGAAGCTGATCAGTAATTTTTATCGAAAGAACAAGGACATGTCAGTCTTGATCTCAAATTCCTTTTCGCAAAGGAAGAATCGGACTGTCAGGTATTTTAAGCAGCTTTCAGCTTTCGCCACTGTTCTTGTCGTTCTCAAACCTAAACCTACATTGAGCGTCACTGATTTTTATTTTATTTTGATAGAGAACGCGAATGGGAAAGTTCAGTTTGAAGGTCTACAGAAAAGATGGAGCCTGGGTTTTCTCTCGTATATATTGTACAGAGACTATGACTGTGTCTAATCAAAGGAAGACAGAACCTGCTGTACCTTTCGTCACATGAATTTCATCTTGACAGATCCCTGCCGTTCTTAATGACATGGATTACGCTTTTGAGTTGTCAGTTTTTAAGCAATAATAAATGGTTATTACCCACTAAAATAGATGAGTGAACCTTGGTGCACAGCTTCTGAAAGCTCGTAGGGGGCGAAATAGTTGTTCTGTTGGTAAAAAACAATAGAAGATCAACAGTTGTGTTCACATATTACTTGCTTCAACAACATATTTGCACGACTTGTGACAAAAATCCATTATAGCCACCGTAAAATCTCACTATCTGAACGGCTTAGCAGATGAGGAATATATTAAGAATTCACCAGCAACAAGAGCTTAAGAGCGACATAATTTATTTTGATGAATGGGGTCATTTTAGCCTTTCAATCACCCGAGCTTTTCTTGAATCGTCATAACGTAAGGTACCACCATAACATAAACAACATCCTTTAATCAAAATGAAAATAAATGTCTTAATTTCAAATAAAAACCTGGTCATTCTTCTAGGGACAAATAAAAAAAAACATCCCATAACAAAATAATATTTTCTAAAAAATAAAAGGGAAGAAGAGTGAATCTTTATTCTTTGGTTAATTAGGCATAGTACGAATTGTTAATTCGTAGTTCAATAAATATCTTACACTCAGGTTTCAAACTAATGTATTTCTGGCGGAAAGGGAAATCCTCTATGGAATACGTAATCCCTACAATTAAGGAGCTGGAAATTTTAGGACGAATTTCTCTTCTAAAGTTGATGGATTCGTTTTACATTATAGATGAGAGGACACCCTGGGGGGAAGGGAAGTTATCTCCACACTTGTGTCAAATGAACTGATGCTGCCTTTCTGTGTCCGTCTCTTTTCAGTGCTCATCATTGTTCAACTCGTTTTCAACATTCGATAAAAAAAGTCATGGTTGCTGATGAAGCCATTATTGCATCCTCCTATGGGTTTCAGAGACAGTGCATGCACGTTTTTTGGCAATAACTCTGTAAAGAACACTCGTATCAGAACGAGATTTTGCTATAGTGTATTACACTTAGTGCCGTAATTTATAAGAGTATTGTGAATCACTAATTGTAAAGAATATAGACACTTGTCCCTGTACCAAGAGGCAAAAACTCCATTAGCCAGAAATAGCTCCACAGGCTCTCTCCCCCCACCTCCACCGCCACCCCCGTCCTTCTTCCTTCCCTCACCTTCCCTTCTCTCTCTCTGAAAGTTGCTTCAGTTTAAACTTATTTTGTATGATTTTTCTATCTATCTATCTATCTAATAATAGTTTACATTGGTGTATATTCTAACAAAAGGCCTAGATAAGGTAAGATTCACCCCCGCCGGTGTGAAATCTTTTATAAGATATTAACCTCACAAACCTTCCCATTAACAAATCAACTCATCTGGATTCTCTCTCTCTCTCTCTCTCTCTCTCTCTCTCTCTCTCTCTTCTGTGTGTGTGTATGTGTGTGTGTGGTAGTGGTACCTACTGTAAATGGTTATTAGAGTGAGAGATATCTGAATGTATGGTGAAACAGTAGAACGATAGCCACTATGATTTATGGTAAAGCGACTGTTATACTTGCGATTGGTTACTTTCTTCGTAATCCTCATAAGGACTCAGGGTATCAGCAATATATTACTTGTATTACGAAGGTGAAGAAGAGATGGCCACCACGGAACTTGACTGTCGGCACGGTTTCAGAAATCCATTTGTCACGCAACTTTTCAACTATTTTTGGCCATGAGAAAGCCGCCAATTGCCTTCCGATTGGTTTGAACAGGCAACTGGTTATAGTTACTCTGTGTTACACATAAAAATTGAGCCTTTCTACCGGACATTCATTAGAGTTAAACTCTTCATTATACCGATGCACATATAACAGTCGCTTTAACATAAATCATAGTGTCTATCGTTTTACTGCTCCACGATACATTCGGATATCTCTCACTCTAATAACTATTTGCAGTAGGTACCACTACCACAGAGAGAGAGAGAGAGAGAGAGAGAGAGAGAGAGAGATGAGCGGATCAGTGCATAAATAAATCAGTCAACAGACAGGTAATAACCGAGTGAATCGTTAGATATATACACCAATGTAAACTATTATTAGATAGATATAGAAAAAATCGTACAAAATATGTTTAAACTGAAGTAACTTTCAGAGAGAGAGAGAGAGAGAGAGAGAGGAGCAGATAAATGCAAAAATAAATCAGTAAACTGGCAGCTAACAACCGACTAGATCGTTAGATATATACAACAATGTATAATAGGTAGATAGATAGATAGATAGATAGAAAAATCATACAAAATACGTTTAAACTGAAGCAACTTTTAGAGAGAGAGAAGGGAAGGTGAGGGAAGGAAGAAGGACGGGGGTGGCGGTGGAGGTGGGGGAGAAGGTAGGCGGAGCTTTTTACTGTTGTGCTCGTATCCATTTCTGGCTAATGGAGTTTTTGCCTTTGGTACAGGACAAGTGTCTTTATTCTTTACAATTGGTGATTCACGATACCCTGATAAATTACGGCACTGGCTGTAATATATTATTGCAAAATCTCGTTCTGATACGAGTGTGCGTTACAGAGTTATTGCCAAAAAACGTGCTTGCACTGTCTCTGAAACCTGTGGTAGGAAGAGGGACAACATTTTACGAAAGGGAACACTCGATCCAGTGTATGAGATGATTATTCTAAATGTAATAATAAAGTCTCGTGCGGATCTAATTCGTGTAAACGAGGCTTTCTTTTTCTATATAGTAGAAATCTAAGTAATTATCGCTTTATGACACATTTCTTAAGGATCTATTCTGGGGAGGAAGGATTAAATTCGACATTGCTTAAAGGAGTCCTTGCATGTGATTGATTGCACAGACGCTGTAAAGATCGTTATTTTAAAGAACAGATTCTGATGGTATTTATTCCTTTCACAAAGCACATCCAGTCAACTTCAGCCTCTTTCTGAGTTTTGAAAGCTGATGGATTCGAATGTTTCCCAGAATAGCAAGTGACAGAAGGTCGTTGTTGATTCATTCACTTGACGCAACCCTCCAAAGGTCCAGTGACTGTTCGCGTGATATAAAGGATTCACTTTTAAAAATGAACTAATCGACGATAAATCCATTCAGCCTTTTCTGCAGAGCGTAACTCAGAACAAATGTTTCTGTGTAACTGTATTTGAGTAAATAATTAACATTTAACACGTACGTTTGCGCACATACCCAGATACAAACATGCATGCTCACATATAACATTTATACACGTATGAGTCTGATCACATTTATAATTTATTGATAAGAGCAGAATTAAAATCACAGGTAATTTTTGATTCATGTTCTGTCTGACTGAAGATTTTAACTTTTCATGTAACACTTCCAGCATGTTTTTCATACTGATTTACTCTGGGGCATATTCTCAATAATAGAAAATGGGGATGAAGACTGCTTCACCGTGGTGTCAGTTGATATGGGAAGGGTATTTCTGTTTATCGTTGATTCTGACGGAAAAGGAGAGAGAGAGAGAGAGAGAGAGAGAGAGAGAGAGAGAGAGCATTATAATAGGTCTCGGTTTGTTATTTCGTCTTTTGCCAACAGTAATAGAGTCGTTGATTGCTAGTATTCAGTGCCAGTGTACATGTCGACCGTCAATTATTATCGATCAATTTCCATAAAAGTATAGTAATGATTCTGTAGTTACTAAAGCTGGTAATGAGTTTTTTTGTATTAGGAAAGTGTGATCGATTCGAAGTTAATGGCTGATAATGGTTGGAAATATCATATTTTGGATGTTTCAGGAAATTCCAGTTTAGATTGGCCTGTAATTTATAGGAATTAATTGTTCGATGAAATTCAGTGAAATATGCCAATTCTCAAACCGATCATCTAAAACCTTTGGGCTACATCTTTCTTACACAAACACCTGTGCGATTTTATTCTTGATCATTGCTGAATCACTTGTTAAATGAACTGTGAATCGCACACATATATACACATATACACAGTATATGCATTAAGCTCTCAAATGCTTGAATATCCTCACACTCATTGGTTAAGCTTGAATCTAGGTGAGGAAAGGTTGAGGAACCTCCACCTAACCGGTTGTAAGAGTGAGAGTACCACTCGGACCACTGTCGTACCAAAAGGGTCTGATTGTAAGTCTCCACTGGTGATGGTACGTTTTCATTGCTGTTCTTTTGTAGGCTGTCCTGATGCTGTAGAAACGTTTCCTAGGTCTTCTGGTTCCCACGAAAGCCAGCTGACTCGGTCCCACGACATTTCTGGAGGGATGGGATCTTCCTTTAAAGTATAAATTATTTCCAAAAGACAAAGAAAATCTAACGTCTTTGATATCTGTTGGCGGCCTCCCAAACGAAAATTTATCTAGAATTGAAATTGTATCCCAGAAGTCGTCAGATATCATGGAATCACTAAAATGGAATTGTCTGAGAAATCTTCTCATTGGTATTTTGGATAAAAAAAACCTTGAATTGGCAAAAAAATTTCCTAAATCTCGAAAGTCCTTCAGTTTGTCAATGGATTAAGACCGAGATCATTTGTCTATCTAAATGATATATAAAAACGCGTTCTCGGAGGAGAGCAATGCCAACAGTACAGCTCATCCAGTGCACTGTAGGCAATATTTAAGTTTTTATGGAGCTTCCCTTCGGCCCTTAACTGCAACCCCTTTCATTCCTTTTTTACTGTAGTCCGTTCTTATTCCCTGTCTTCCATTATACTCTTCACCCTCTCCTAACCATTGTTTTATAATGCAACTTCAAGGTTCCGTTCCTGTCAAACCTTTCAACCATTTTTACTGTCAATTTCCGTTTCAGCTCTGAATGACCTCATAGGTCCCAGCGCCTGGTCTTTGGCATAAATTCTATATTCTAATAATCATTAAACATAACTTCGTCCGCAGTAATCACTGCCTAAATTTTGTATTTAAACATTCTATGGTCTCGTGTAATGAGTAAAATTCTCTTATATATTCGACATTAATCTTCACAAAAGTTTACACTTCGCAAAAATCTCTGATGAGATTCCTGTTTCGCAAGAAAAAACACTCAAAGCAAACTTCTTTCCTTTCTAGCTTTAATGACAGAAACAAATCATTTTCACTCTATTTTCTTCCGAATTAATGAGACGAAAATTTTACCTCGATTCGCCTTCGCTTTTATAATAAGATTCGATTTTGTCCAGGAAAAGAATGGTCAGAAATCCGAATTTTCCGTCTCACAGTTCTCTGGAAAAAAAAGTGGGCGAGGGAGCCAATCCCTGGAATTGGGAGGTCGCTGGTTCGCGCCTGTCGATGGCCAATTTTCTATTATCGCTTAATAAATTCCCCTCGGTTAAGCATATATGAAAATGTATTAATTCCGAGGTGGAGAGCAAATTAGATATTAAAGGACATTTGTAGTTCGATAAATATATATATATATATATATATATATATATATATATATATATATATATATATATATAAGTCATATCACATTACCGTGATTCATATACATATATCGAGCTACAATGTCCTTTAATATCTAATTAGCTCTACCTCGGAATTAATATATTTTCATATATGCTTAACCGAAGGGGAATTTTTTCTCGATAATAGATTTACCTGTACTTGGGCGCGAACGCAGGTACATTATAAATCCAGGAACGTCAGTGGAAGCTATACCACTCAACCACCACGAGAGGCTTAAAAGGTTCATATACATATATCGAGCTACTGACGTTCCTGGATTTATAATGTACCTGCCGTTCTTCGCCGCCCAAGTACAGGTAAATCTATTATCGAGAAAAAATTCCCCTTCGGTTAAGCATATATGAAAATATATTAATTCCGAGGTAGAGCGAATTAGATATTAAAGGACATTATAGCTCGATATATGTATATGAATCACGGTAATGTGATATGACTTATGTAAATGCTACGTGTGTCAAAAGCGCTACTTAACTACGGGAGTCGAGGCGGGTTGATGTTGTCTCCAAACCAACAAATACTTCAGCGCGAGAAAGTATTTGAGGTGAGAGAGGGCATCCCCAACCTTTTAAGCCTCTCGCGGTGTTGAGTGGTATAGCTTTCCACTGACTTCGTTCTGGATTTATAATGTACCTGCGGTTCGCGCCCAAGTACAGTAAATCATTATCGAGAAAAAATTCCCCTTCGGTTTAAGCATATGAAAATATATTAATTCCGAGGTAGAGCGAATTAGATATTAAAGGACATTGTAGCTCGATATATGTATATGAAATCAACGGTAATGTGGATATGACTTATGTAAATGCACGTGTTTGTCAAAAGCGCTACTTAACTACCGGAGTAGAGGCGGGTTGATGTTGTCTCCAAACCAACAAATACTTCAGCGCGAGAAAGTATTTGAGGTGAGAGACGGCATTAACCTTTTAAGCCTCTCGCGGTGGTTTGAAGTGGTATAGCTTCCACTGACGTTTTCCTGGGAAGTTTTATAATGTACCCTGCGGTTCGCGCGCCCAAGTACAGGTAAATCTATTATCGAGAAAAAATTCCTCTTCGGTTAAGCATATATGAAAATATATTAATTCCGAGGTAGACCGAATTAGGTATTAAAGGACATTGTAGCTCGATATAATATAATATATAGATATATATATATATATATATATATATATATATATATATATTAGGAGCCAAATGTCTTACTATTAAATCACACTACTTTCATACAAATATGATCTCAATATAACAACTTGCGTGACAAGACGGTTAACTATGCTTGCAAAAAAGATTAATGTATATTGAATTTACATAATAGCGTTTCATGAATATCGTCGGGAAGATCAACAAGTGGCTCATCTGGTGATGTTATCTTTTTCTCCGGGAAGGATGAGATAACGTTTCTGTGCACTATTGCAGAAAAGTAAGTGGTTTAGGTTATGAAGATAGGCAATTTGTGTTTAACGTTCGGTGGTACCGGGAAGTTTTTTATTTTATTTTATTTTTTTTTAAAGCCAAGTACTATATTTCGGTGGACTGACACCCACCATTATCAAGTAGTGAATGACAGAAAAAGTTACATTGGCGAAATACATTGAAGAGATAATGGCCCTTGGGTGATGCCTTGGGTCACCACCCCCCCCCTAAGCGCGTTGGTTCTGTTAATTGTCTTAATCAGCTTCACCGTATATGGATAATTGTTTCACCATTTTGAAAATCGTCCAAAAGATAATGCACACTGCTTCAGGCTATGATGATTGCCCTGTTACAGGAGATTGTCAAGGACTTACTAAAAACAATTTCCGAATCCTCTACACCAATGTATCAGAGTTTAGCAGATTGTTCTCATCAAACAGTGGATTGTCTCGTTTTTATGCAGAATGTACAGTTTGAATTGCAAAAAGGTGTAGTAGTGAACTTTATCTTAAATATTTAAAAAAAAAATATGCGACCTAGAGTTCGTCTAGGGAGAAATTCATCACATACGATCATCTTACAGAGGACTAAGATACCCCGATAATTTTCATGACAACTTTCAGAGGATTTAAGAGACCCGGATTATTTTCATGACAACTTTCAGAGGACTTAAGATACCCCGATTATTTTCATGACAACTTTCTGAGGACTAAGATACCACGATAATTTTCATGACAACTTTCAGAGGACTTAAGATACCCCGATTATTTTCATGACAACTTTCAGGGGACTTAAAATATCCCGATTATTTTCATGACAACTTTCAGAGGACTTAAGATACCCCGATTATTTTCATGACAACTTTCTGAGGACTTAAGATACCCCGATTATTTTCATGACAACTTTCAGGGGACTTAAGATAACCCGATTATTTTCATGACAACTTTCAGAGGACTAAGGTACCCCGATAATTTTCATGACAACTTTCAGAGGACTTAAGATACCCCGATTATTTTCATGGTAACTTTGAGAGGACAAAGATACCCCGATTATTTTGCTGACCAAGCAATTTCAGAAGCTAAGAAAGCATTTTATCGTCCTGTCAACAATCCCAAAGAAAACCTAACATATTTACCCCTCCCATTTAATCCCAATCTCGAAAAATTATGTAACTATGTCAGCAATAGCCAGAAAGATACTAAAGTAGTTTTTAAATACCTTAACACGATTAGCCATAAACTAACTAGAAACAGTAATAACGACAAGAATCCTATCGATAATTACGGAAGATGACGAAATCCCCTGTCAAGATTGTAAGGGGAAATATTTGGGGGAAAGTGGAAGAGGACTACCGACCCGATTAGGGAACACAAAATTGCATATTAATTAAGTGCACAAATCAATGCCATATTATTCCAGACCTTCAACGACAACCATAGACAGCATTGGGATGGAAACAACATGATTTAAAAAAATGACGATGTCCACACAAGAGACTGGTGGAAAGCGCCGTCATAAACTTTGGAGAAGCTTTTTATGGTAACAAGACGTTCGTTGGTGAAGACCGTTAGTCAGTTTATATAGTCTTAAAAACTTGGTAAAAAATTTTAATGTAAGATAAGTTCTGTTTTGCCTCTGCCTGTTGCTGGCCCATCTTTTGCTCTCCTCCCTCAGACAGGATACAGCACAAGGGACGTGACGTCCAGCAATGTTGCAGCCCCGCCACCAGGGGAACACCATGCAGCATCATCACAGCCCACAAGACGTTCCAGCAGAATAGCAAACAGGAATTCAAACATCAAGAATGGAATTACCTAGTTGGGCTGTTTGAGCGCTTCCTTCATTTGCGTTCGTCGCTGTCGAATTGTCCTGTTCAGAAGTTTACTTCGACGAATGTTTAGTCATATATTTATTTGACTGAAGATGAACCTAGTACAAACTTCGAAAGTTTTTCATATCCATTAAAGACCATAATATACTCACAGTTTATATTATTGTGGACCTGCAACCAGCAAGACCATTGTTTTGAACGTTGGCAACAATAAAGAAACCGATGTATTGCGGTGTTTTACCCCTTCACCTGTTATATATAGTAGTATAATATATATATATATATATATATATATATATATATATATATATATATATATATATATATATATATATATTTGTGTCTTATCACATCACCTTGTTTCATATATAAGCATTAAGCTACAAATGTCCTGCAATATCTAATTCGCTCTACCTCGGAATTTCGGTTAACGTTTATGAAAATATATTAATTGCAAGGTAGAGCGAATTAGATATTAAAGGACATTTGTAGCATAATGCGTGTATATATATGTAATGTTCTTCTTTCTTATTTGTTCTCTTTAATTTGTTTTTGTTTATAGATCTTTTATCGTTTCCTGCTTTATTTACTGTTAGTTGTTAGAGTCCCAGGAGGCTTAAGTAGACACAGTGCAGGTTTCTTACTTCATTAACACATTAGTAAAAAATTACATAAAATTACAAGTTAATTTTATGACTACAATCGAAGTGTGAGCCTTTCTTGAATCTTCTAACCCACAGCTGTGAGGTTGTGGACACAACAGCGCTTCTGCTTAGACTCCCGGCTATTTTCTATCTGCCCCTCTGCTCCCTGCTTGTCCTCTGGAGGTTTTTTTTTTTTTTCGCTGATAGGTAAGATGGGTGAAAGAAGAGTGAGGCCAGTTAGCTAGCTAACCATGGTAGGGAATAGTCTGCAAAGTTAAGCATTAGTAGGAGTAAGGTAAAGTGTGGTTTATCCACAATTATATTTAGGTAAGGGTACAATTTTCTAACTAATATTAACATAATACAATAATGATTATACATTATATTGACATGGTTAATTGTACAAATTACATATTGAATTTTATTGCATAATATAATCATATTTAATAAAGTTCAAATTTTCTAACTCTAAACTTAATTTTAATTATCATAATTACTTTTTCACAAGACATTTCTTAATAATATAATGGTCGAGGTTCATAACGATGAATATATGAAGATAATCTTCCCCACCATCTGTGGTCTGTGTTGCTTGGGTCAAGGTTTCTCTCTTCTGCTTCTGATTCTTCTGCTAATTCACTATTGTATTGAACTAGTTTCCTCCACATATTGGTTGCCAGTCTGTATAATCTCTGATTAATTGGTTCTACTTTGTTTTTCTTATGTATTTGTTCTATATTCAGATAGTCATCTTCTTGATTGTTTCTCACTGCAGACCTTAGTATCTTATTTTAGAATTTTTGTAATGCACTTATATTGGAAGTCTATGCTAAGCACATGGGTATTGGTGGATATTCTATTATTGGTCTGATTAGGCTTTTGTAGAAATGGATTTTGATAGTTGTGTTCATATTCCTAAACCTTTTCAGCTTTGTATTTTGTGTTCTTGCTATCCTTAGCCTTTCTCTCACATGTCTTGATATTCCTTTTTGTCCGAATTGCATTCCTAGTATTTTTGTACTTTTAGTAAAATTCATTAATTGTGGTCTAACATTATTTGTGCAGGTTTGTATGCAGATACCGATACTAGTTGGAATTTAGATTTATTTGTCTTTATCTTCCACTTTTCAAATTGCTTTATTCTTTCAATTTGGTTCATTGTTTTTGTGCTACTTGTCTTTTCAAATTTGGGTCCCTTCTCCTTGTACGTTTTTCTGGGTGTATAACTATTTGAGTTATATCATCTGCAAAGCAGACATCAGCACAGTACTCTGGTGGTGGAGTCACATCTGATGTATATAATATGAATAATGTTGGACTGAGTACAGATCCTTGTGAGACTCCACTTAGTAACGGGAATGGATTCCCTATGTAATTTTGTGACTTAATTGCTGCTGTTCGATCTTTGATGAAGCTGCATAGTATTTTTCTTAAAATGTCTGGAAAGGTTGAGATGTAACATTTTGTATTGAAGTCCTTGTAAGCCATACTTTGTCAAATGCCGGTTATATCTCTACATACTAGGTTGCATAGGTATCTTTGTGACAGTGCAATGCTCTCATATATTGTTGCTATTTCAATCTGGGTTCCTCTTCCTTTTCTAAATCCATATTGATTTTTATTGAGTAGCTGATTACCTTCTAGGAACAACAGTAATTTGTTGTTAATTATTTTTTCAAATATTTTGCCAGGTATTTCTAGTAATGATATTGGTCTAAAATTCTCTACCTGGCACGTATCTTAACCTGGTTTGGGTATCAAAATCCTTATTGCATTCTTGAATATAATTGGAAAATATCCCATTGAGAGAGCCCAATTGTATATTTCTCTTAATTTTTCAAGTGCAATATCTGGTAAATTTTGAATTATGATCTTGTTAATTCCCCTTCTTCCTAGTGCCTTGTGTTTAAAATTTTTTATTATAATTTTGATTTCCCATAACTCTATTTTCCTTGTTAGAGGGCAGTCTTCATTTAGTCTGTTAATGTCAGGTGCATGATGCGGATTCGTTTTGTGTCTATGTTGTTCAATGAATTCATTGACTATTGCCTCATTTTGGTTGTCGAAATTTTGGTTATCCTCCTGCGCTATCTGGAATATTTCCTGCCAGTAGGCCTTGTGCAGTACTTCTTTCTCTTGGTCATCATATATTTTTTCATTCCTATGCTTTATGTATGGCGATGTATTAGTTTTGCTTCCCACCAGTCTTGCAACAGAGTTCCAGAAATGTTTTGGGTTATTGTACTGTATTTGTGCATTTTCTATTAAGTCTTCCCAACTTTGAAGATATAATCTTGAGTTCTCTTGTACTAACTGTTCTTGTGATGATACTTATCTTCTCATCAATGTGTTGTTCCAACCTGTTATAAGTACTGTGGTTTGGATGTTGTTGTAGTGCCATTGTATCAATTTTAACTTATCACTACTAATAGGGTGTGGAAGTGTTGTGTATTTACTTATGGGTATATGATTTTTATAGCTTTCTCTATATTTTTATACCTTTCTTCAAGTTCTTCGTCTATTATTTCTTTTGTTATTTCTATTTCATTTGAATTTTTTGTTGGTTGTCTACTAATTTTTCCTTCTATTTCATTTTTGAAGCCTTCCCAGCTTGCTCTTTTTATATTTGGTATTTCTAAGGATGGAATCATTATTGGATTTGTTGACAATGTAATTACCATTGGTATATGATCGGAGGAGGTTGCTGGTCCTATTGTAATGGCAATATTGAGGTGAATTTTGTTATTTCCTAATGTTATATCTGGCTTTCCTTTTCTGTTATTTGCTACGAAAGTATCAAAATCAGGTCCTAAGTGTATGATATACTTTTTATTTATTAATCTGACTATTTCTTTACCTGTGTAATTAGATTGCCTATATCCAATGAGGTAGGTAGGTTCCCTTCTGTTCATTAACTTCATTACATCTGGAAGTGGGAAATAATGTCTTCTTGGCGGCTTGTAGGCTGTAGCGATCACTATTGGTCCTTTGTACTTTGAATTTGGACTGCTTAAAAGTCGTCTTGGAAACGTCTATTATCTTATGTCTAATATTATTCTTGATTGCTATTGCTATTCCTGCAAAGGGTTCATCAGCCAAGTTTTGCGTATATGTATCGTATCCAAACATTTTCATAGTTTCATTTCGTTTCATACCATGCTCATTGATTAATATTATGTCGGGGTCTTCTTCTCTATATATATATTGTTCAATTCAAACTTTGTTTTCCGAGAATTAACGTTGTGTTGAATTATTTTAATTCTTCGCAGAGTCGAGTCCATTTGAGTTACAGTGGTCTAATAATTCTTTTCTTTTTCTTTCATTTTTCATTTATCTGGTATTCTTGGCTATTGGCGTAGTATTTTTTGATGCTGAAGTTGATCCCTGTGGATTTTGTAAAATGGGAGAACTGGAGAAATCCAAGAAGCTTAGTAGTGAGGCTTATATTTCTTCTGTTAATTGATGCTCCTCTGGAAGGTTCTTCAAAGGAAATTGTCCGACCTACCATAGGCGGAGAATTTGCTACTGTCCCGCCTGGTAGTGATCCCAATTAGATGTAGATTATCTACAACGCCCCTTGGGTGTGATTGCTTGACTTAATTCCTCCCCTTGTGGGTGGAACTAATGACGTCACTGGAACAGTTGAGTTTCTGGCGAAAGATAAAAAGCCAGGTCACAGGTGAGAATTTCAATGGGCGCGCTTAGATTAGAACTTCGCGCGTGTTATGGCTATTGTTCAAGACTTCCTGTGACTAATTCTCGTTCTCTTTCTCTCTCTGCCTCGTTTTCCTCCCTCTTGACAACTCTAAACTAATTGTGAATGAATACAGACCTCGCTCTTCCGATGAATATGCAATCAGGATTCGGGATTGGTTTCGGAAACTCTCGGAAAGAAAGGATATCGCGTCTCTCTCTCTCTCTCTCTCTCTCTCTCTCTCTCTCTCTCTCTCTCTCAATTATATACGGCAAAAATTAGACCAAAGATATTAGATTCCTTACTTCAAATATTCTTTCTTTCTTATTGTTTAAATCTGAGTTTAAATTTTGACTTTTAAAATTAGATTTCAGGAATGATATGAAATTGAACCTTTGTATTACAACGTGATATCGTGTAACTGATCCTTATTGAAGGAAATAACGGACCCCGGCCGTTTCCGGATGGAAATGAAGCTATTCACAATATTTTGGCATTTGATTTACAATGCTTATTACTAAAGTCTTGAAATGGCGCATCAAACCCACAGTTATGTATGGGTGCAAATCTATTCAAAAGTAAGTCTGTACAGAGAGTTTCCAGGAATCTGCTCGATCGTCCTTTTCAGTCCAAGAGATTCCTGAAAACTCAGTGTAGAGATTTATTTTTAAATGTATTTGTGCACATAACATAATTGTGGATTTGCTTCTCCACTACAGACAATATCATCAGCATAGAAGTCAAGACTATACAGGATTTATTGCCATCAGCATTTCAGAGAGAGAGAGAGAGAGAGAGAGAGAGAGAGAGAGAGAGAGAGAGAGAGAGAGAAGTGTATCACGCTCAGAACTTATTCAGAGCAAGGGAGAGGAAGGTCTTCCACTGATGTTGCGCTGTTCAGCATAACTAAAACATAGTGATCAATGTATTGTTTCTTTACACTACTTCAAAGACGATAAAAGCCAGGATGAAGCTTCATTGTTCGAACACCAATCAAGTGATTCATTATACGAAAGATCCGGTGAAAGAAAGCGTAACTTGGTCCTATAAAATCGCTGTAGGTATTCTGTATAGAAAACATATTAATAGAATGATCAGTTGAACTTTGCTTGAATATTCGCTTTGAGTAATTTACTTTTATGCCCCATGGATAGCATAAGTACCACTGCTCCCACGAGAAATCTAAAGTATAATCTCTAACTTAGATAGACGTGTAAACTCGAGGTTCAAAGAAAAACGCAAAAGTAAAAAAACTCCTTTGACTTCACATGACCGTAAATAATTAGACTGAATCGCATCTGACGAATGTATATCGTATGGAATAAAAACGATGATGCTTTGATACCAGAAGCATTCAGTATACCCCAAAAGGAACGCCTTTTATAGATTGAAATGAATCGTCTCTTGGAGGTCTATATATTGCAGGTCGGCCAACGCACAGATGAACCTTTCACGAGTCATGGTTGCCGACGTCACCCACGCGGATGGTCCTTTTAATTTTTTTTTTTTTTTTTTTTTTTTGCACTATCAATTCGACTAGGTGGTATTTATGATGTGGGGTTCCGGGTTGCATTCTGCCTCCTTAGGAGTCCATCACTTTTCTTACTATGTGTGCCGTTTCTAGGATCACACTCTTCTGCATGAGTCCTCGAGCTACTTCAGCCTCTAGTTTTTCTAGATTCCTTTTCAGGGATCTTGGGATCGTGCCTAGTGCTCCTGTGATTATGGGTACAATTTCCACTGGCATATCCCATATCCTTCTAATTTCTATTTTCAGCTCTTGATACTTATCAATTTTTTCCCTTTTTTTCTCTTCAACTCTGGTGTCCCATGGTATTGCGACATCAATGAGTGATACTTTCTTCTTGAATTTGTCAATCAACGTCACGTCTGGTCTATTTGCACGTATCACCCTATCTGTTCTAATACCATAGTCCCAGAGGATCTTTGCCTGATCTTTTTCTATCACTCCCTCAGGTTGGTGCTCGTACCACTTATTACTGCAAGGTAGCTGATGTTTCTTGCACAAGCTCCAGTGGAGGGCTTTTGCCACTGAATCATGCCTCTTTTTATACTGGTTCTATGCAAGTGCCGGGCATTCGCTTGCTATGTGGTTTATGGTTTCATTTTTCGTATTGCACTTCCTACATATGGGAGAGATGTTATTTCCGTCTATCGTTCTTTGAACATATCTGGTTCTTAGGGCCTGATCTTGTGCTGCTGTTATCATTCTTTCAGTTTCCTTCTTTAGCCCTCCCCTCTGTAGCCATTGCCATGTGTCATCGCTAGCTAATACTTTAGTCTGTCTCATGTATTGTCCGTGCATTGGTTTGTTGTGGCAGTCCGGTGTTCTGTCTGTCATGCTCCTGTCTCTGTATATTTCTGGGTCTTCGTCTACTTTTATTAGTCCTTCTTCCCATGCACTCTTTAGCCACTCGTCTTCACTGGTTTTCAGATATTGCCCCAGTGCTCTGTTCTCGATGTTGATGCAGTCCTCTATACTCAGTAGTCTTCTCCCTCCTTCCTTTCGTGTTATGCATAGTCTGTCCGCATTTGCTCCTGGGTGTAGTGCTTTGTGTATTGTCATATGTTTCCTGGTTTTCTGATCTATGCTGCGGAGTTCTGCCTTCGCCCATTCCACTATTCCTGCGCTGTATCTGATTACTGGCACTGCCCATGCATTTATGGCTTTTATCATATTTCCGGCTTTGAGTTTTGACTTGAGTATCGCCTTGAGTCTGCATATATTCTTTCCTGATCGTGTCCTTCATTTCTTGGTGTTTTATATCACCTCCTTCCATCATTCCCAGGTATTTGTATCCAGTCTCATCTATGTGTTTGATGTTGTTCCCATCTGGTAGCTTTATCCCTTCAGTTCTCGTTACTTTGCCTTTTTGTATGTTGACTAAGGCGCATTTTTCTATTCCAAACTCCATCCTGATGTCCCCAGGTATAATCCTTACAGTTTGGATTAGGGTATCTATTTCCTTGATGCTCTTCCCATACAGCTTGATGTCGTCCATGAACATCAGATGGTTGATTCTGTTGCCTCTTTTCTTGAGTTGGTACCCGGCATCCATCTTCTGTAGTACTTTTGTCATGGGAATCATGGCTACTACGAAGAGTAGTGGGGACAATGAGTCGCCCTGGAAGATCCCTCTCCTGATATTAACCTCTGCTAGTGTTTTCCAGAGCTTGTAAGTATTGTATTCCAGTTGTGCATTGTATTTTTGAGGAAGCTGATGGTGTTTTCCTCTGCCCCATATATTTTCAGGCATTCTATTAGCCATGTGTGTGGTATTATGTCGAGTGCTTTCTTATTGTCTATCCATTATTATTATTATTATTATTATTATTATTATTATTATTATTATTATTATTATTATTATTATTATTATTATTATTATTCAGAAGATGAAACCTATTCATATAGAACAAGCCCACATGGGACATTGATTTCAAATTCAAACTTCCAAAAAATATGGTGTTCATTAGGAAACTTAAATTTAAGAGGAAGTCAAACGAAATACAGAAGTAAGAAATCCAACTTAATACTTACAATAATGACACCAATGATAATAATAACAATAATTATGCACATTCGTGCCAGACTACAGAGTACTTTCTCGGAATGAATTTTCCACTGTACATATTTTTTAGGTGCATATGACCTGTAATTACATATTGCCAATAACTAACAATATATGCAAACAGTGACTGCTTGTCTAATTAATCAATCTCTCAAAAGACTTCAAAAGAAAAGCGTGAACTGATTCGAGAAATTTGCAGGAACAAGTACTTTGTGGAAAGGAAATGCATCTTAATTTAGAAAAAGAAAGTGACAATGTGTATGAAATGAATGAAAATTAAATTATGATGTGAAGTAAAACACAGCAAGCACAATTAGGGCCGTTAGAGGAAGTACCCTTAAAAATATTTAGGAGGGTAGGTTCACATGGAACTTTTTTTAAACACCCAAATTTGGTACAAGAGGCTTATGAATATGTCTCTGTACTGAAACATATATAGAATTGGTCAATAAAGAACGTTTGAACTTTCCATCAGACACATTTTCTCTCAATTACTGCCATGAGAGAAAGTTTGATATCTACTCATGGAGAAAGTTGGAAAGCAGGATTAGGTGTAGGGGAGGCGAATATGGGAAAAAAAAGGAGAGGGGGTTCACAGTAGACCTGTATTAAGTAGTTTTTCTCTCTTCCTAGAAATGACGATGTTAAGACACCCTTAGCATGGCATACTTCAAGTTCTGAAACGGCCCAAAGGAGGGTTATGTAGCTAAAGCTTGGATATACAACAAAGTCTCTCAGACTTTGCTGCATGTTGATATTCCTTAAAGCTGCATGGACACGGACCAAAGACTGACCAAGACAATGACTCTGGGAGGAACGAAGTGAATTAAACTGTGCTGTTCCGATTTCATGGGAAACCGAACTCCAAATACAAAGGCGTGGGAGGGTGTGGGCTGTTGCGGACGGCTTTTGCGTAGAACCTAAAGGCAAACCGACCAGGATTCTCAATTACCTATAACATTATGAATCGATACTAGAAGCGCGATGGAATGAGTGACATAAATAAACGATGTATTCTTATCTGGTGATTATTTCTTGTGGGGATACCTCAAGACACATGTGTATGAGAATAAACCCCGAACACTGGAGGATTTGAAAGAAGCTATCCATGTGGAAGTTGCCGAAATTGACAGAGGAATACTGGAGAGAGTGGAGGCTAACTTTCAGGAACGGCTTCAGAAATGCATAAATGAAAACGGACACCACATGAGGGATATTGTTTTCCAGACTTAAATTTGTCAGATGCTAATTCAGTGTAAACACAAGACTTCAATACAAAAAAAAAAATTAAGCTAAAGTTAATGATTTTGTGAAATTTTTCAAATTGGTCGTCCTCTCTGCCCCACCTTGTAGTTCTTTTTTTTTCTTTAAGGATTTTTTTTCACTGTGCTATTAAAGTTTTTTTTTATTACTTAATCGAGTTGATTTTTTTTAGATTTTTGTAAGTCATATCATCATCCAGTACGACTTGCATACGTGAAAAGTAGTCAGCTTTATCTAAACTTACTATACTATTTGACTTATCAGCTTTTGTGATGTGGATAGTGTTGTCTCTTTTAAGATCGGTCAAACTTTTCTTATAGCGAGCAGGGAAGTTACTTTCATGACTAAC
The DNA here is from genome assembly GCF_015104395.2 of Macrobrachium nipponense. NCBI lineage: Eukaryota > Metazoa > Arthropoda > Malacostraca > Decapoda > Palaemonidae > Macrobrachium > Macrobrachium nipponense. The sequence continues at coordinate 139,998,618 of NC_087202.1, read as the reverse complement.
ATTGGTATTGTTTATGGAGCTGCCAATGTTAGTCATGAAAGTAACTTCCCTGCTTGCTATAAGAAAAGATTGACCGTCTTAAAAGAGACAATACTATCCACATCTCTGGGAAAGTGACTTTCCTGTAAATCCGATGTAAGATTGGTCACAGCCCAGGCATGGGATTTCATATACTCCTGTCTTTGGGGATTGTCTTTTATTGTACGTTAATCAGG
>NC_087202.1:139975903-139993403 GCF_015104395.2 Macrobrachium nipponense | reverse complement strand
ATGCCTTTCAGTATTTTGAATGTTTCTATTAGTTGTCCTCGCAATCGTCGTGTTTCTGAGCCATACATGTTCAGGCTCTCAGTCGTCTTCGGTAACCTATTTGCCTGATGGATGGAATTAACTTTGTGGCTCTTGCTTGTACTCCTTCTTAGTTTTGGTGACCAGAACTGTACTTCATATTCAAGATGGTGTCTAACTATTATTGTATAGAGCTGCAGCACAGTTTCCTTATTTCTGTATTTGAACTGCCTCTTTATGTGTCCCATTGGTTTCTGTGCCTTCTTTTCAGCATTTATGCACTGTTTTGTGGATTTTAAGTCCTTGATAATAATGACTCCAAGGTCCTCCTCTTACACTACTTATGTTATTCCCAAGCAGCATGTAGCTGGCATGGAGGTTGTTTGTTCCTATTTGTAACACTTACCACTTACCTACGTTAAAAGGCATTTTGCCATTTTTTTTACCACTCGCCTATTTTCATTACATCATTTCCTAAACTTTCCACTGTATCTGGGTCTGCTGCTTTTATTTTAGGTAAACAACTAGGTTGCTGCTCCTGCTCATTTTTGCTTATTTTTGGGACTATAGCTGCAGTTTCGCCGAGAAAATGTTGTGAGGGTTCGGTGAATATATGCCGTTAGTGTGAAGTAAGCATAGTGAAGGTGGGTTAAGTGACAGTGCAGTTATAAACCTTGAAAACTTCGTTAAGTTCTCGTATTTTTAGTAGTGGCCCCTCCCCTCCCTAGCATTGCCTAGGTGGTTTGTTTGTTTGTATGGTGTTTTTACGTTGCATGAAACCAGTGGTTATTCAGCAACGGGACCAATGGCTTTACGTGACTTCCGAACCACGTCGAGAGTGAACTTCTATCACCAGAAATACACATCTCTCACTCCTCAATGGAATGGCAGAGAATCGAACCAGCGACCACCGAGGTGAGAAGCGAACACCAAACCAACCACGCCACTGAGGCGGTGGCTGCGATGGACAGTGGCGACGGTGCTGCCATATATTGAGTCTTTTAGTGACTAGTTTCAGTGTAACAGTATGGCGTCATACTCGACATCGTTTAGGAGAAAGGACTCCTTTGGGCTGCTTTTCTGTATACCCTACTATGGGTGTTGTTAGTAGAATGTTATTTTCAAGCATGAAATTGGTGCATAACTCGATTATAGGAGTTCATTTTATAAATTAGAACAGAGTAATTGTTAAAGTAGTACCAAATGTGTTTAATGATCTCATGGAAAATTACGAAGGCAAACAGGTATGTTCAGACCAGTTGGGAAATGTAAAGATTGTGAATCTTAGTACGACCATTACGTATGTTTCAATAAGGAATGCTCCTTTCGAACTCTTAGATGAGAAGATGATCGAGGTTTTATCGAAATATGGCAAAGTGGAAGGAATCAGGCAAAACAAATATGCTAACGGACCATTCAAAGGGCTATTGACGAGAATCAGGACAGCCAGCATGAGACTAAAAGAGAACGTATAATGGGCAGCAACGGACATGCTTTAGGTGTAAGGAAATAGGTCACATTGCTTAAGACTGCAAATACAAAGATATAAGGTCTAAGTTTAAAGAAGGAGAGTTCCCTCACCTGCCTACGGAAGGAAAGGATGAAACCCACATGATAGCAAATGAGTTGCACAAAGGCTATGTAGAAAATGCAACAGTCGAGGAAAGCGGAAATAACCAAAGTTATCAAACTACAGATATAGTGACTGAAGGAATGGACAGAGAAGAAGAACCTAATTCAGTGGAAGAACGGGCATTAGATTGCACAACAGAAGAAGTTGTTAAGGATAATTCACCAAATGATTCTGAGAAAGAAAAGGGTGACGACGACTCGATAAAACTGGGGAAAGGCACAACAAAAAGGAATGCTGGAAGTGAGCCAGGGGAAGAAACGAAGGAAGAACTTGTCTCAGTAGAAACCGTTGGACTGCATAAGGAAGAAAATGTTTATGGAAAACTGGATAGGGGAGTAATCGATGGTGGGACAAATTATGAGGACGAAAGGGATCTTTTTTGAGGACAGTCTTGATCACGAGCAGGATGATGACGATGAAGGAAGGCCAAGAATTAGGGTTTCCCAACCAATAGGTGTCAGTGAATTGCGTACGTCAAATACAAAGGTTGAGATTCGTAAGGAGGTTAAAGAAAATGAGTTATTAACAGAAAACGAAGCAGCAAGTATAGTAAAAGGAAAAAGAGGGAAAAAGGATTGTGAGGAAATATATTATGAGATGCCAGCGCCCCAAACAGAACTTTACAGCACTGATATGGAAATGGCAAACATGGCATACAAGTAATAAACTTAGGATAACGCTGAAGAAAAAGCCAGTGTCAAAACATGGAAAGGATGAACCAGAATTTATCATCAATATGATGAAACAGGAAAGTGTACTAAGAAGCTTAAAGCAATTTAACCCAGTATTGTATATGTTTTTTTACATATTATACAAAATTCATTTCATCCACATTAAATGTAGCTACAGTTAACGTAAATGGACTTAATACTTTGAATAAGCAAAGTAAAATAATAAACTTTATGTTTCTTTATAAACTAGATATAATTTTCGTCCAAGAGCACAATATAAAAGGGGAAGGGAAACTGGAATATGTTGAAAAATACTGCAAAGTTTTGATTAAATTAAACACAAAAATGCTAAAAAGGTAGAGAAGCTATCTTTGTAAATAAAAACACTTAATGTGGACATTTTTGAATTTTGAAAACGATATTGATGGTTATGTTATGAGTGTTAATTGTCGTTTATTCAAACGTTACTATTCAATTAATAAATATGTATGCTCCTGCTGGGAATAGTAAGAGAAAAGAAAGGGAGAAATTATTTAATACAGATATTTTATAATTCTTAAGGAACAATATAACCAATATCATAAGGGGTGGTGGACTGACGGGATTCTATTACCTGTATGAGAGATTGTTCAAATTCAGATAGTGAACTAATATCAAAGTCATAGTAGCTTGAAAAAGTAACTTGAAACTTATAGATGCATGGGTTCATGTCATCCACCAGGTGGAGTATACTTATGTTAGGGAGAATTATGGCTCAAGGCTGGATAGCTTTTATTTAAAAGATTTACATAACCATGTGGCAAATATTCAAAATATTCCTTTTAGCTGGACTGACCATTGTATTATAGTAATAGCCTTGAAATTAGAAAATATACCGTCGCCAGGGAAAAGGTACTGGAAACTTAATAGTAATATTCTAGATAAAGATATTGTAAGAGACAATTATTTTTATGAATGGAGTAGTATTAAGAGGAGCAAAGATAGAGTTGGAAATATTTTGTGTTGGTGGGAATATGCGAAAGCCCGGCTGAAATCTTTCTTTATAACATGTCCAACAGCAATTAAAACCGAGCAAAATATGGCTATTGAATTTACTGAACTACCAGTTGAAAGAAGAAATAGGAAAAGGTGTACTGAATAAGGACAAGTTTTCGTTAGTGAACTCTTTGAAATTAAGAATAAATAGTATCAAGATGAGATCTGCGAAGGGGTCAAAATTAAAGCAAAGGTGGATGATGAATTAAAGGGTGAACAAGTTTCAGCGTACCTGTTAGGGAAGGAGAAAAACTTCAAATCGTATGTAAATAAGATAAAGAGGGATGATGGTAGCGAAATAGTAAACCCTAAAGCTATTACTTTAAATATAAGGGAATATTTTGAAAAGCTTTTCTAAAAAGAGAAATGTGAGAAGTCCTATCAAGATTGTTTTTGAAATTAGTAGATAAAGTTATTGATAGGAATGAGAATGATATTTTAACCTCAGAAGTGACGAGTTCTGAAGTATTGAAAGTATTGAGGGGGATGAAGAATGGTAAAAGTCCGGGAATAAATGGTCTCACTGTTGAGTTTTACAAAAAGTTATTGAAAGGAAATAAAAAAAAACGATTTTGTAAGCAATAGTAAAGTTATTTTTAGGTATGAGACCATCTCTAAAAGGAATAAAGGAATAATAACGCTCACGCCGAAGGAAGGAGGGACTTAGGTTTTACAAACTGGAGGGCCAATAACAATGTTAAACGTGGATTTTAATATAATAGCGAAAATAATAACTCATAGATTGAAGAATATGTTACATTTATTATTTCCCGTGAGCAGTTTAGTTGTGCAGATGATAGGTCCATTATGAAATTGAATTTCCGTTATAAGAGATATCATGATTTATGCAAATAATAATGATAAACAAGCTGCGTTAATAAATCTAGACTTGTCTAAAGCTTTTGATCGTGTGGATCATGACCTTTTATATGCTATATTGAGCAACTTTGGTTTTGATCCTAGTTTCATTCAGCTAATACAAATGTTTTATATACAGACGCTGAAAGTGTAGTATGCATAAATGGCAATATCTTTGATCCATTCCCCATAAACAAATCGGTAAGGCAAGGATGTCCATTATCCATGATTTTGTTTATTATCTACCAGGAACCCTTTTACAGGATGATGAAAATGAAGCTTGTAAACATGTCATTGAATTTGCCAAATAATTTAAAGGTTTCTGTTCTAGGATGTGCTGATGATTCTGTTATCATAGTTACTAGTGATAAAGGAATATTAGAATGCTTTAACATAATCACAGATTATGAAAAGGCAAGTGGTGCAAATCTGAACAGAAATAAAACTGAATTTTAGGCATTGGGAAATAGAGAAATAAATCAGCATGGCCAATAAGTGGATGTCATTGCCTTCATGATTCCTGTAAAATACTAGGTGTTTATCACAGTAATAATTATCAAGATAGTGTTAATATAAATTAGAGTAATCTGGAGAGTAAGATAAACAAAGTGATAGGTATATTTAGGAATAGGAAGCTGACAGTGTTTCAAAAATGAATTATAATTAATTGTAAAATTTTAGCAAAAACGTGGATTGTGCAAAACGAATACAGAGGAGTTTATTCAGATACCTGTGGAAAGGAAGCTGTGAACCAATTGCAAGAAATACCATATTTTTACCAAAGACAGAAGGTGGGCTAGGAATGATGAATATTCTACATAAATCGGAAGCCATTATGTTTAGAACATTTAACAAGATTTCTATAAGTAAGTGTTATGGTTTTGAAATTATGTATTTCTATTGTAAAATAAAAGCTAGTGTTTTGATGGAAACTGAAAAAAATTATAGAGACTACTATTTTTATCACATCATATTATGGTGAGATGATTGATGTCTTAAGGAAAGTATATCGTTTAAAGAATCATCCTAAGGCGTCTGTTAAAGCAATATACTGGTTACTTGTGAACTGTAAAGACTATAAACCAAAGGTAGAGTTATTGTACCCGCTTTTTAATTGGACGCAGATTTGGAAGTATGTAAATAATAAGTACATTGATAAGAAGAGCAGAGATACAGTTTATAGATATGTTCATGAAACACTTAATACGAAAGATAGGTTCTGAACAAAATGATGAAAATCTCGAATGAGATAAATGTCTCTTTTGTGGCAATATTGAAAAAAAATATGCACATATTTTTTAATTTTTTGTCCCTCGTCTAAAAATATTCTGATTTGGTTAAAGGCAATGCTAAAAAGCTGTTGTAAAATTGAAACTGACAGTTTACTAAAGACACTTAAATTAGATTTTAAGACACCATCGAAGAAAGACGAAAACACAGCAATGATGTTACTATCAGCTCTGAGTTTCCTCTGCCTGTTTGTGCCTCCTCTTCTGCTTTCCTCCCTCAGACAGGATACAACCCGAGGGACCTAACGTCTAGCAGCCTTGCAGTTGCGCCACAAGGGGACCGCCCTGTAGCTTCGTCACAGCCCGCTAGACATTCCAGCAGAATAGGGAACAGAAAAACGAACATCAACAACGGAATTACCTAGTTGGACTATTGAGTGCTTCCTTCATTTGCGTTTCTTCGGTGTGAAAATTGGACTACCACTGCACATGACCTGCTCAGAAGTTTACTTCGACGAATTTTTAAAAGTCACAATGTTCATTTAACGGAGTATGAACTTAGCACAGGGTGCAAGAGCTATTGATATATTTAAAAACAGCTATAAACTCTCGCAGCTATATTATTGGGGCTCTGCAACCATTATTATTTATATATTATTATTATAATAAAATAAAAAGGAGAGATGAATGGAGGAAGTTAGAGTTTTGAAGAGGTTGAATCAAGAGAAAATTCCTCCCGTCGACAGCATAGTTCCTTTCAACTCTACATCACCTAATACTATACCATCAAGGCACCTGGAAAAATTAGGCTTCGCAAGAAAAGACATCATCCGAAACCTTTTTTTCCAGAAAAGGAAACTCGTGAATTCACAGCCGTTCGTTTCCCTCCTTCTTCGTCTCAATCCTTGGATTGTTCCCGCATGTTCGCAAGTCAATGAGTGCGATCTCAGACTAGCCATCAAGATTTGATCTTAGCTACAGAGATGCAAAGTGTGAGGTTTCTTACTCTTTAGGTATGAAGGGTAATTGAATGGATATACAGATATTAATGTGCTTCCAGATATGTGTTTATGTGTGCGTGCGTGAGAATATATAGGTTCCTTTGTGCTTTCTTGTGTTCTCTTGATCTTCACTGATCCATACCACATATTCTGGTACGCCTGTAATCCTTGCGTGTGCAAGATTGGCTATCAACCTCCCCCGCTTACAGCATCATGACCTCATCTTGGAGGCGATGGCTGGCAGTCTGTCTTGCAACGACCCTCATTCTGGGGATATTTGCCGTCAGAACGAGATGTTGTCATGACCTCGATGCATTTCATTATACTTTTCATTGAATTTTAAACATAGTTAAACCATGTTAATATTCATTTTAGAAATATGTAAGACGAGAACCCGGCCTCGAGGAAAGGTGAAATTTAATATACATTCATCATTCATTGGTCACTTTGGAAAGAATACGTCACATAGTCTTATGTTATATTTTATTACATTATAGATAAAATATCTCCTGCAATTCTCAATTACCTCACACACCCGCAATCCCCACCCACTCTAAATCCTTATCAAGCCACTTTTGCTTTCTTAAAGCTGTGAAACCAACTCAAAAGCTCTTCTCATCGCGAACATAATTGACCACGCAGGAGAACCTTTTCAGTTTTCTGTAAAAGAAAACTATCGTCCGTCTGTTCGTCCGCCCTTTTTCTATCCTTCTTCAGATCTTAAAAAACCACTGAGGCTGGACGACTGCAAATTAGTTGATCATCCCCCATCCATTCATCAAACATACCAAATTGCAGCCCTTTAGCCTCAGTAATTTTGATTTTATTCAAAGTTAAGTTAGCCATGATCGTGCGTGTGGACATCTGGATCCAATTTCAGGACGCACCTTCCCTTGACCGCATCTGGAGAGCAACCGAGTGCTTCTCGTTCGTAGCTGAAAGTTTCATACTGTAGCACATTGAGAGATTCATTCAGCATTATACACTATACAGAAAACTCGATTGCCCCGAAAAACCTTTGGTGCATATTTTATGTTTAAAGATGCCTTATGGCATCTTTATCAAGATTCTAATTATATTCTAATTGTAGGCTTCATTTGGGAGCTAAAAAATGGGAATAACTCATTCAACAATTTTCGTTTCATAGGTTTATTGTTTCGTTGGGCTTGTTTTATGTAAGAAAAAGTTGGGGTTTAATATCCGTGTTGAGTAAAATCTTTAAGGTATCCTGACCATATAATTGAGAAGCAGTTCACAAAACAAACGTAATTTTCTATCGAACCCTCAAGACAAGATCAGAGAGACACCCAACAATCAAAATAAAAATTTCACACCTGGACAAGATTAGGACGGTGACCCAGACTCTCGGGAAAATCCAACCCTTTTGCCTTTACCAAATCCAAATACCTTAGCCAAACCCCTGATTAATGTCCAACAAAAGATAAATCACAAAGACTCTGGGATATACAAAATCCCATGTCTGGACTGTGACGAATCTTACATTGGTTTTACAGAAAAATGACTTCCCCAGAGATTAATATAATATAAACTGCCAGTTAGGTATGGGCAACAGAACTCGGCTATTTTCACGCATATAAATAACCTTAACCATAGAATAAACTGGAATTTGTCATGTATAATTTATAGCAGCAACTGTCAATACAAAAGTCAGATGATAGAATCGGCCTTGACTGAACAGACAGGTAATGAACATCTCAACGGGCGCCTGGGATTCAGATGCCATTGATAAAATCTTCCTTCAACCAATGCTTAAGAGGATTAAGAGGGACTTATCAGTTTGAGTGACTTAATGATATATATATATATATATATATTATGTATGCATGTATGGACTTGTGTGGTTCAGTTGTAGCGCCCTTGTCTTTCAATTGAAAGACATGGGTTCCACACTTAATCAGTGTTGATAACTTCTACATATTTATGTTTCTGTGTGTGATAATGCCTAAAACATTGTACAAATTTAAATGTAAATTATAGACTTCAGAAACACTGAATACTGGTTTAACAAAGGAACATATCATTAGGATCACAGATATAGAATCGATTGGATCGACGATGATCATTCCAAATTAATCACAGGAACACAAATTAGGTTGATGGTCAGCTAAGAAAATAACTATATTCTGATTCCCAAATGAACCGGATATGAAAAATCTAGAGGAAAACTAAATTTTATCTTCGTCCGTCCTGTATTTCAGATCCATCTTTCACGGACGAAAACGAGTTTAAATCCCAAGTGGAAAATTATGTTCCAAATAATGCGACACATCAACACAGAAAGTTCAGTTGCCCAAGGGAGTCTCTGTAGAGATCTCCCACTCGCCAAGTGACGTTAATTTGCCTGATAAGAAGAAGAAGAAGAAGAAGAAGAAGAAGCAGAAGAAGAAGAAAAAGAAGAAAACATTCCAGGTTCTTCTAACTGCGAGGGCTACGGTGTGCCGTTTCAACTTGAGTGAATAAAAATGTGCATAATTACTGCGAGGCAGCTCTTAAGAGTTTGGAGTTGGAGGTTGTTCTAACATTTCCAAATAGTGTGACAACGTTTAGTTTTACAATCGTGTTTCATAATTATGATACAAATACTAGGGAGATGATATACGTTGTATATAGACATTACACACACGAGTGATATCTATTACATCATATATAAAAACTCTGACTAATGTCTACATGAATACCATAATCTGAGCGTATGTATATGTGTATGTATGTTATGTGGACGTGCGTGTGTATAGAGTGTATGCAATGCAAAAGTGGAACTAACCTCATTTATATCTTAATACTATACTAATATAATATACTTAATTTTATGAATTAACATTAGTAGTTTTACTGAAATAAATCCAAAAAAGAAATTCGCATATTAACGCTACTTGTTATAAGTAATGAATACGCAGTCACAAACTAAAACCTAGATTTAAACCATAAGAGACACGGAGGCTTAGCCAAACAAAGTCCAGAAACTTGTATAAATCTGAATATTTTAATTTAGTTCCTTATTTATCAACAACTTTTCTAATTATGAAGGCATCGAGTTTAAACAAACCAAGACTTAAACTTAGAACACTTCCATGATTTGGCTTGATGAAACAAGATTCAATGATATTCCTTTTAACTGTGTCGCTACACGGCATTAAGGATCTTGCCTAACTCCAGTTAATAGCTAATCTAAATCTCTCATATGTATGAACAATGCATTCGATATTTGGCCAGTTCTCACAGAATATTGGTGTTGTTTGAATCGTTGTGATTTTCAAGTTTGTCCATAATATATTTTATCTCACCCTTTTCTTGATATTTCATATATGCAGCCAGAAACAGCTTTTGGAAAATTTGTCATGACTTAACTCTTAACATTACTGAAAACACATTTATGTTGAAAAGCTTTAAAATTCTAGGAATTTCTAACAGCCTTTACAACCTTTCATCATACGGTAATTTGAGAATGTCATGATTCCTAAATTCAAATTTGTCATTAGTTAGATAAAATGTTATTTTCGCTCATTTCATGCTAAATCTACAAACGTCCTTGGGTATTTAAGTTTCAATGTCATAAATAGTTTTTAATCTCTGCGTCAATAAACTGTGAGTTTTTTTTAATTAGCCAAATTTTCAGAGGGAGAAGCGAGTAAAATTGTTTTGTTTATATTGAAAAATCCATCGTAGCTATATATCTTTGTGTTTTAAAACATCTATTCGTTTCCGTATCCAAACTTGTCATGTCAGTTGCTGTGTGCGTGTGCGTATGTGTGTGTGTGTGTGTGTGTGTGCAGAGCATCAAAGGAAAGTTTGTCTGATGCTAAACATTTTCTTATGGATTTCGAATCGCGTCCTTTTCATTTATAGCCATTTCTTTCTTTTTCTTTCAATGTGAAAAAGTCAGGACTGGGGCAATAACCGATAGTGTCATTTCACAGAGTAGTAGAGGCTTTTTAACTGGGAAATGAGAAGAATGAAAATGATTCCAATGAACGCAATAAAATTTTTAGACACTGATTTTATTTCTGAACTTAGTAATGTTAAAAGCAATTGGTATTGGAGGTTTTAACTGAGTATCAATGCAGTTCTCCGAAAGCGTGATCCATTACGACTTCATATTAATTAGCCATTTCTGAATAAAGCTCTCTCATCGTTATCATAGTATGAAGTCATTGGAAGTCGGTTCCATCTGAAGAATACCCACAGCGGATATCGAGATATTTCAGAATGATGCAGTGGTCGCGAATTTCCGGAAATGCTTTCTTTTATTCTCTGACAGTACCTGGCATAGCACCAGATAAATAAGGTTTGCCCGTCCTGTTTTTTTTTTTTTTCTGTAAAAGAAAACTATTGAAAGGGCTATTTGTCTGTCCCTCCGCACTTTTCTCTGTCCGTCATCAGATCTTTAAAAACTACTGACGCTAGAGGGTTGCAAACGGGCCTTTTGATCATCCACGTTCCAAACATCAAAACATACCAAATTGCAGCCCTCTAGCCTCAGTATTTTTTATTTTAAGGTTAAAGTTAATCATGATTGTGCTTCTGGCTCCGCGGCAGGTGCCAACGACACAAGCCACCATCGGGCTGTTGCTGAAATTTTAATGGGCCGTGGCGGTGATTTTCCTGCAGTATTGTACGTTGTACAGAAACTCGATTGCGCCGAAGAAAGTTTGGAACATTTTTTTTCTTGTTTTTACTTTGGACAAAGTTAACGGCCGCTCATGTCAGTATATGATTACAAAGGAATTGCAAATATTTCTGAGAAATCTTAATGTAGCCAGTATTTTATCCTAAAAGTCCTGGTAATAAAGGTAACTCATAGCGTAAGTTCAGGGAAGTTGAGATATTGCCATAGATTTTAGATATCACTAGAAATTAATCACAATTTTGACGCCAATATGAGGTTTCTGTTTCCTTACAGTAGCAGTTAAGATTTAGACCATCGACGGATAGTCTTTCGTTTGACAATTTTTCCTAAGTTGCCTCGCTATTGAACGTCTCCGATCCCGAGGTCCTTAATCCCTCACACCGTTGGACTGTGGAACGTCCTCCCTGAAGATGTCGTGCAATTGGAAAGTCAGGAGTTCAAGCGAAAATGCAACGTACTACTAGCCTATAACAATGTTCCTTGTATGATAATAATTTACTTACATTTTTATCTATGTTACGGCCTCTGAGAGAGAGGTCCGCTTCAGGTTCGATATGAAATATAGAAAAAAAAAATTTTCAACACCAACAGCTGAAACTGGGGTTACGAATATAGAAAGAAACACTAACACAACAAAGGTTTATATACAAGCTTACTAACAAAGGTAAAAAAAATTGAATCTTTACTCTGCATGAACTGGGGAACAGTGAGGTAATTGAAATACTTGCTGCTTAGTTTTAGTGACTCGAAGCGATGACTTCAAGGAGAACGGCGATTCCAGACGTCCTCTTGACTCCGTATTGCAGAAAATAAAGTCTACTCTCGATACTTGAAAGTCAGGAACTCCCCAAAACCTCTAGCTGGACATATTCTTCTTTGAAGTCTGCTCAACGTCGGGATAACACGGTCACCCACTCCTGAAGACGACTAGAACAGTAGCCAACCAACTCTCGAGCAACTTTTCTTCTGATCCTTCGTCGGTCCCTTTCTCTCTTATCTCTCACGGATGATCCCTGCTGCTGCTGATCTCTCACTGGATAATCTGATCTGTGGCTCTTACTGAGGATATCTCTCTGTGAATAACTGGTGTCTCTCTCTCTTACGATCTCTGCTTTCTCCAACTACGACCGTCGTATTTATACGGCACCCCGGGGGCGGAGCCTACGGCGAATGTCACAGGCTCCTGAGATTACTAGAACTTCTTAGAAGACTCTTGACGGAATATTGCATCATATTTCGCTGCGTTTCTCCCGCCACTTAGGCGCGAGTTGTGCTCCACAACACGCCCGACGATTCCAGAACAGCCGCGAGAACAGGCGCCTCCAACATGGGCGCGAATGCCCACTTACTGCCGAACTTCTCGAAAATGCGTTTTCATTTTCCTTTAACTTCCTTTGTTATGAAGCAATCACCATCACAATATACTTAATGATAAATTGATTTATTTGTTATTTTTTCGAAATAACTGATCTTCTCTTTCTGTATTTCCTTCTGTTGCTTCTTTTGAATGAACACCATATTCTTTGGAAGTCTGAATTTCCAGTCAGTGGTCCCTGGGAGCGTGTTTCATATAAGTAGGGTTCATCTTCTGAATAATAATAATAATAATAATAATAATAATAATAATAATAATAAATAATGTACATACAGTGAAATATTGTTGTAAATTTCTATTTCTAAAGAGCGGGTGGTTACAGTTGCCATGAGGTCCGCTTTCAGTGGGCATTGATGGGCTCCATATTATGGACATCTTTCCTTTCTTTTAAGATGCAATTTATAATTTGCTTTTTACATCCATATTTTTGTTTCAGCTCCAAGATTCCCTTTTCTGGTTTTCTCTTTCTCTACCCAACTCAGATTCTGTTTCATCGACCGTTGTGTACTAATTCGTATTTCAGAAATGAATTTCCACTCTAGCTTTATCACCCTCATTCAAGAGCGAAGACTACTAATGCTACCTCGGAATTTCTCCCAAACCAAACAAGTTACGCTTTTCACTTCCCAAAAAATAATTTGCAACTAACTGCATCAACTCTGCCATTGTGATACAGGTGACCGACCTCTCCTGTTTGGATATTGTTCTCGAAGAACTTCGTACTTCGTATAGTTAGTAAACAGGAATATAGCGAGAGAACTTTTCCGAGTGGTCTGACGCTTAATTGTGTTGTGCGAGAGAAGCCGTATGTTCGTGAGAGCCTCTTTTCGATGATGATCAATATTTCCTGTCGTTTTGTCACCAGCTGATTTGATCAAGGTCCCTCCTTGCTTGTGTAAGCGTGACATTCAATAAAGAGGTTTCATCATAGGGGTTTTATGGCAAAGTTCAGACTGTTCATGAATTTTTTCACATCCGTAGGGGGCAATGCTGTCAGTGCACCTCACACGGAACACTGATGGCATTACTCAAGTTTCTCTGCAGCGTCCCCTCGGCGCTATCTGCAACCCCTTTCATTCCTTTTACTGTAATTCCATTCATATTCTCTTTCTTCCACCTTGCTATCCACCTTCTGCAAACTATGTCCTAGTGCAACTGCGACGTTTTCCTCATGTTTCGCCTTTTAGACCTTTTTACTGTCAGTTTCCGTTTCAGCGCTGAATGACCTTATAGGCCCCAGCGTTAGACCTTTGGTCTAAATTCTGTATTCTATCTATTCCATTCCATTACTCGTTTTGCCAACAATAACTTCAAGTTGTCATTTCTGTCTGTTCGAAAAGGAAGTGTCCGCAATTCAGATCCAAAATATATACCCGATATTTTCATCGTGCCTCGGTTTTCTCTTAATGTGTATTGCAGCGGCGACTTTTATGTGATGTTTTACAAGAACATCTCATCCCCCAGGAATCGACCAAAGGATGGGCAAACTTCTCGGCCCCCCTCTCCATGACCAAGTGAGGGACTCCCCCTCCCGCTCTCGCAGTGAGACACCTCAGAGACTGACGCACATCTAGCGAACACCTCCCCCACCCCAACCCCTCCTAAACCTCGGTTTCTGGCGTAGTGCAACAAATTAGACAGAGCTACCAGTCAGCTGTAACGTAGTCTTCCCACCTTCGTCAAAAGATCGTATTTCTCTCTTTTTCTAAAGTTAGAACCAGAAAAGGGGACCTTTTACTGGAAGATCTAAAAGCCTCCCGAAGAATTATCATTAAAGGATGAAAGTGATTTTTTCTCCATAGGGGGATAGTGCCGACAGTGCACCGCATTACTTGAGATTCTTTGCAGCGTCCCTTCGGTCCCTAGCTGCGACCCCTTCCATTCCTTTTACTGTATCATCATCAGCGAAAGCAGAAGCACAAACTAGAATGTGTCATGTTTTGAAATGTATTTCATTCTTAAATAAAAATAAATCATGTTCCTTTCTACATAAAGAGGTTTTTCATTCGGCTTTGTTACCAGCATTAATGTATGGAAATTAATCTTGGATTGAACGGTGTAAGGAAAACCATAACAAATTCTCTTTGCTTAGTCGAACTTGGTCTTGTTGATTTTCGTTCACTGGTCAGGTCAAAGCAGAGACAGTTTTTCGCTCAAGATTGGGTGGAGCGTGGTACAATGGGATACGATCTCCGCATGGGTCATGTAATAATTAATCTAATTTTGGAATTTAATACCCCTACCTCACGTTATATCAGGACTTGTTTTAGATGATTGTATTGACGAATGTAATGCTAGCATCTGAATGATTGAAACATGAAGTAACTACCTCAAACTCAGATAGATTAACTTTCTATAAAAACATCAATTCAGAATTTAACATTCGTGACATTTATAGTAAAAAAAACAATGTAAATGAGTTGTAGAGAACGGAGTGGACAAGATTAAGACTGAGTTCCCATTCTCTTGCTATTGAGGTTGGCCGTTGGAACAGAAGAGGGAGGGGCCGGTTACCTGTAGAGGAGAGGTTGTGTGTGTGTGTGGCCAAATACAAACTGAGCAACATGTAATCGAAGCATGCCCAGGACCTTCCAGATTCGGACCCCAGTTTTGATATCCTCATCAATGAGCGACTTGATGGTAGAAAGATCTGACTATGCAAATGTTTGTCATATCGTAAGCTTAATTTTGAAGGTTTTCAAATAAGATACAAACTCTCATTGTGCCTCACCCAGCTGACTGCATTTTGTGTTACAATTTTAATGCATTTCCTGTCTAATCTGAATGTGTGATGTTTATTAGTCTATACTACATTATTGTTGTTATGTGATATAGAATTGGATTTTCTAAACAGCTCTCGATATGATCTCTTGTGTTATTTAAAAAAATAATATTATTTATTGTTGCCATTTGTTTTGAATACAATACAGTTCTTTTTAATTTTCTTTTTTCCTTTTTAGGAAATGTAACTTGTGAAATGAGTTTATGTATTTGGTCCGTTGTGTAATTTCAGAATTATTGTTATCTTGATGTTTCTGTGGAGAATGGTCCAAATAAAATTATCTATCTATCTATCTATCTCCATCATTATGTATCTTCTATCTACTTTCCACCCTGTTCTAACAATTGATTCATAGTGCGACTGCAAGGTTTTCCTCCTGTTACACCCTATTTGTTGTTGATTTCCGTTTCAGCGCTGAATGACCTCATAGGTCGCAGCGCTTGCGTTTTAGGCCAAGTTTCTGTATTCTGTCTGTCCTCTGTCAAGATACGAAAAAATTGAAGAAAATCATTTTGCTGTCTAGACGAAGGAAGGAAATCTGGAAGGTGGGATGGAGGATGATGACGTCAGCGGCGAAAGTGAAGCTTAGCGACAGATGTTTCCCCCGCTGGTCGAGTTCCATCTCGGGAAACGCATCCATTATGGGGTAATGAAGCCTTTAATTTTATACAAATTCCTTGACTTGGTTAAGCGCGAGCCACAACGCTCACCTTACTTTCCAGAAATTAGGGTCTGCGATTATTGTTAATAGGAGCCTCTAGATCAAGAATTCTTGAACTGATTGCGTTTCTAAATAAAGAGTTACACGAGGCTATAATAATGTTTAGGCATATTTCTGAAAAAAATTTTAAATTCTCTCTCTCTCTCTCTCTCTCTCTCTCAAACGATATGCACTTCAACCGTTTTTGAGATTTTCTTTTATATTACACGATAGCTGCTTTTGGTGTCTGTTTAGAATTTCACTCCTGGGGAATAAAGGTTCAGACGAATTCAGTTATTGTTTAGATGCCCAGAGTTAGTGCTTTCTTCTCATTTCCTAATAGCTGTCGGGATGAGAGGTTTCAGAAATTGGATTAATCTCCTATTTCTTTCCATTTCGAACGGTTAATTATTTATTGATTCCAGTTTTTTCTTTCCTTTTGATGCATGGACTCTATTTCCACTTCAAGAGGGGACGGTGCCACTCTTGGGTGTGTCTCTATAGAAACATAAGTATGAGATCGTTACTGAACAGAGAAACAGTGCTATAGTAAACATGTTAGAGAATGTTTTTATCCAATTAAGTGGTCTAAAGCAAGAATCTTGTTCATCGAAAGAAATGTAATAGAAAGACCAATGTATTCAATATAGAGAAAACAATCACTTTATTGGTAACATAGGTTTATTCAAGACAGATCGCTCTTTCTACACATCATGAAAAATCAGTACAATTTATGTAATATATTGACTTGGGTATTCATTCAATTACCTATTTACCCTTCGTTTAACTTTTAACCTTATCTCTTGGACGAAATGTGTATACTAGACAATTTGTTTTTTTTATATTATCATGTAACAGTTCTAAGAACCATTGACCATTTTTGTTTTATGTACGTCTTGAAGTCAAATGTAACCATTTGTTAGGTAAATTTTTTCTTAAGGGGGCCGGCCGGAACGCCTATATTATGGAGGTATAGGGCGAAAAATGCAAAGACATGAAAAAATTCATGGAGCTTCATATGGCAATTGAGAATACGTATACGACGAATATTTCGTCAAAATTCCTCTTACTTTCGTAGTTACAGGGTAATTAGTTAACGTAACTCAATAAGCCTAAAACATTGATCCGTACAAGAAAATGCAATATTTCCTCTATTATCGTAAATTTTGATAATTATTGTCAAAGAAAATTGGGGAGAAATGGCATCTGTAGACATTCCCCGAGTCGAGAAGGAGACTTCAGGCCAAGTAGTCCAGTCATGATTTAGTGTGGTTACAGACGTCGAGTTGTTTACACGTTCCATTTCACCTCTGACATACGCCTGCGTTTACGTATGTTTATGTAGGTTTTCGGCGTAAGAATTTCATCATGCCAATGAGGAAAAGACAAGGAAAACATCTTGCTAACATACAGACGAAGAAAAATCGCTCAAGTATTATTACAGAATATCATAATATATGCGTATTTAGTGAAGAGAGAGGGGAGGGTTGCTTAGTAACGCCCCCGTCTTGCTTGACAGCACACGTCACACTGTGCCCAAGGCTACGACG
>NC_087202.1:139953404-139970403 GCF_015104395.2 Macrobrachium nipponense | reverse complement strand
AAACAAAATGAAAATCCTCCAAATGTTGATGACTTTGGATAGAATTCAAGACATAGGGGCATCTGATTTGGATTCGGCTGAAAAGGCCAAAAAATTTATGGTAACTCAGGAACCATTTATTGGCCCAAGTATTGAGCCTGAGGAAGATAAATCTACCTTATTCATTGAGTCTCTTCCATTAGATATGAGATACGAAATAATAAATGAGGAATTTAGTAAATATGGAGCTATTAAGAAAATAGGAATAAAATTGGCAGACACTTTTCAGTCCTGGCAGGTTTGGATAACTTTTTTAGATTATAAAGAGGCTTTTGTTGCCTACTTTGAATTTAAGGAGTCTAGGAAGACTATCTTGTGTTCATTAGTAAAATGCCCCCCTCTAACCTAAAGTTATATTAACCCAAAAAAACCCTGATTACAAAATAATCGAACACTTTGTAGCATGCATGTATAAGACCTAAGCTCTGTGGCACAAACGCTGTCTCCCAGAGCATGGCAAGTGTTCAAAGATAGTTGAATTATTATTAACTGTAAGAAGGATCATTAGTCACAGAGATAGGGATTTGTGAATCTTAGAAGGATAACAGGAAGCTTTGCTTAAGCCCCTGCAGAGCACGTAAGTGTGGGATATGCAAAGAAACTCTTAGCTAGGACAACTAAACATAGTGTATGGTGAAACAGTAAAGTAATCAGTTCCCTCACCAAACAGCCACCAGCAAAGAGGGAATCTCGTCCTTCTATAAGTAATATAGCTCCTCAGCCTAGGCAAAGGAGCTCCATTCCTCGAAAGAATCAGAGTTTGAAATTCTTTAAGCTCCAGAAGCTTCCTCTGAGGGAGCTTCTCAAACCCCCTCTTTAGGGGCATTTCAAGCTTCTTCAGAAGCCTCCCTTGCCTCATCTCTAGAGGCATCCCAGGCAATCTCACTCCCAGATTTAGAGAATCTTCCACAAGAGAGATTGCCGGCTTCAGTATTTCATGTGGCAGATGTACATCATGTTAATATGAAATGGTAAGTTCTAAAAGCTTACGTATCCATTCCACATCTCCTCTGTCACCTGCCCAAACAAGGCAAGGAAAATGTAAAATTATGCCGTCAAAAAAGTCTTCCTCCTCTGAGAGGTTAAATAGATCACCAAGAAAGACTAGTATGACCAAATCTCCATCAGGTAAGCTCTCTCTTTCAAGAGCTTCATAATCTTTCATTTTAGTCAGCCAACTAAAAGAGCTCTTTAATGGATATTTTGAAATCCTGTAATTGGAATTAAAAGTAAAGGACTGCGTACACGTGCAGAAGAGCTAAAAGTCTTGTTAAGAGAGAAATCCTGGTATAATATGTCTGCCGTTGTGGGGAGGTGATTCCCATAGATAATGGGGCGGGGCCGGGGGTGGGGGGTGGGGGGGGGGGTAAGTGGTAGAGAATTTATCAATAAATAATAATAATAAATAATAATAATAATAATAATAATAATAATAATAATAATCATAATAATAATCATAATAATAAATAATAATAATAGTAATAATGGAAGAGTAAATCCACAATACTGTGTCTGTTTGATTTTTGTTATTTAAAATACAAAGCAGAAAGCTTTCGATGACCTGCACGGTCCTACTTGTTCCATCTGACTGATAAATTACACCCAGTGACTATACCAAAAACTTTGTTTGAAGATGGTGGTTGGATCTTCACGTTATCCCCTCATTCTCCAAACGGCAAACCAGTTAATCGCCCAGATCTTCGAAGTGGCGGTTCGGCTCTTGAATCACTGCTATGGTCGTTGTCCATAGCAGCAAGGGGCATGAACAAAAGAAGATGAGGCAGCGGGCAGTATCAGGATTATTGGTGTTATTGTTATGGAAGCTTTCCCTATTATAATCTCTTATAAAAAAATAACATTAACTGTTTTCCTAATATTTCCGTAAGTTAACGTTAATGTAATGTTAGCTTATCTACTTTTTTATTCTTTTTTTTGTATTCATATTGTCTTTTTTATATGGGGAAAGGCTTTGTGGCTTTAGTGAAAGCATTAATTATGAAATTTTATGAATAAGCATATTTTTCTAAAAAACAAAAATTTTATATGATGTATTTCGCTGTCAACATATTCAGGATCATCACATTATTTCCAAGAGTCTTAGAATGAAATTTATCATTATATTTGTCTTTACTTCATATTATGAAAAGAATAGAAGTGGACATAAGGCTCAGCATTAGACACTTTTCTGCAAACAGTAAATTTAAAACTAAATGTAATAGGGTCATGGTTATACCACAAAAATCAGCCAGAAAGCGCAGCCTATTTCCCACTTCATATTCCATTGTAGGTGAATGGGCAGGTAAAATGCTATGGACATTTCTCGAAAATTGATCTAAGTCTATTTGATTACCTTGGGAAATTACGAAGAAATATTCGACATATCTTAACCCAAATAAGTGGTTTTAGATTTGGTTCACATTTGGAAAGGATTTCAAGTATGGTGGATAAGGGTGAAACCATGGCTACGCCAACTTTTGTTTATAGCCTTTATGTTGAATGAAAGTATGGTGGATGAGACATAGACGGATCAAGTCTAAAAACTGTTTTGTGGAATAGTGCTGTTTGAGGCAAAGTCCTTTTATGTACCTGTAATCTTATGCATTTTATAGTATATATACTTCTATGACTCTATTGGCGTTACTATCGCTACCAATTCTGCGGCTATTATTCTTACTGAGTTCGAATTTTATTGAATTTTCATGTGTAAAAGCTACTTCACATGAACTGACTATTGATTAACTGGCTGTTGATTTTAAATTTCATGATATGGAAGCGTTATGCGTCTCTGGTTTTGATCAATCTGCTTGTGTGAAGGGTGGCAAACATTTCTTAGCCTAGACAAAGAATCTTCAAAATATATTGGGCAGGGCAACTCAGCTTACTAAAGGTATTTCTAATATAGGAAATTTCATCTCAAACTTTGAGATCCCTGGCAACCATGTTGACAATGATGTTTTTCTTTATCTGAATGCTGTGAAAATAAGAATAAAAATAAACATATAATTCTGCATTAGTCGATACTTCTTTTGTGGTTGGATTGTAAAACGCTGGGACATCCAAAAAAGGTCATTGCGCTCTGATTCCTTCTCATATGTGAACTTGATTTGTTGTATCTGACTCTTAACAGATTGTAAATGCAAAACCCCGATGCCATTGTTTTTAAAATACGAAAGCTCATTAATTTAATTTCACTAATCATTAAACTGAATCACACCAATGCTGTATATATGAGTCGGCCGTCTGTGCATCAAGTCATTCGGAAGAAACATACAGCACAATAAAGCGTCGGCGAACGGTTATTTCTTAATCACAAGTGAAGTCATTACTGTTGTTTATGGTGAGTGGTTACGATGTAACTGAACAGCAGCTAAGTGAAGCAGACTGTCCTTTTGCCACTTAATTCTGGGAATGTAATCTCCCTATTTATTACATGTTACAGTAAAGAAATAGTCTCATCTGATATTTTTATCATATTCTGTATCATACTGTGTAATTATTATTATTATATTATTATTATTATTATTATTATTATTATTATTATTATTATTATTATTTGGTAATTTCATTTTTCTCATGACTTACCCATTCCGTTTTCTGGCGTTACACTGAGTCAGTGTCTTTCGAGAATGTACAACGGCAAAACTGAAGAATGACCTACAAACATTAGTTTATTTTCCGCACCCTTAGATGTGTTCCCTCCGATACTGACAAGGGAGAGAAAACCTTGGTGGCCAGATTTATGGTATTAGCCGAGAGTCGACAGAAGGAAAATTAATGAATTTATGAGACCTCTTTTCGTGGCATTAGATTCTGTCTTCGTTCTTTCGTCTTCCTGCTTTTAAAGATGGCCGTGGACTTCGTCTGGTCCCTTCTTTGTGTTGTAATTGACATTAAAAAAAATAATTTCCTGTAGTAAAAAGTAATACCGATAAATATCTATCAATTATTCCTCGGCTTTTTTTCAATACCATAGAAAAATTTTACTGATTCTGGTCTTTTTTCATTGCTAGCTTAAGATAACAAATGATTTAATTCACCTTGTGAACTCAAGTCACATACAATTAACTCTATTTAATGAATTAACTTCACTGTGAATGAGTAATCGATTATAGATTTGTCTCAGTTATCCTAGTGAGACTATGACTCGTCCTACGATGATTTCTATATTCTGGCGTAGCTCCTGATTCTCCCTCTCCTTTTGTTTTCCTCTGTAGCAGGATGGCAGCTCTCTTCACACCTCTCTGTTCTGTCAAGCGCTCATTAAGTAGCATCTGTGAATCTGTTCAGGGGAACTCGGTCAATTCCATTTCCTTAACCTTCAATTCATTTTCACTTTTGCCAACTACTTCAGCTCTTTAGCTCCTTTGCTTGTTCCCTGTTAGTAGAATTACTTCTTTTTCTAATTATGGACACTTTTCTGGAGACAGTTGTTAAACAATATATTTCTTCTTAAGAAAACTAATGTGTTTTAATGTATTACTCATCATAATCTTAAGTTACGTAATTTCGTTCTCACGATCTCTTGATATTTATTTAGTGTAAATTCTAGCAATATTCTAATTGCCATGAAGTATATTTTCTTCATATTTCTGTTCAAAAGAAACATACCATCGGTAGATATGTTAGAGCCCGTCAAAATCTAAGATTAGTTGTTTTGCATAAGGCAACCGCTTTTTAACTCTGTTATCACTTTTTTTTTTTTTCATAGACAAACACCTGAATTTTCTGAGTTATACCTCCATTGAAAACATCCGTGTGTCTACATAACTAGCCAAAAATTACACAGCTCTTTTCGAAGGGGCATACCGTAGCTTAAAAATAGTGTTTAATAAGATTCCTCGAATATAGTAGAGGACCTGAGCACAGAAAAAAGTAGGAAATGATTTTTTCCGTCTCTTGTAATTCTTTTGCTAACAAAAGGCAGATTAAGCTGGTTACACCTTTCCGTGGAAGAGAAAGAAGAACTACAGAACAAAGAGGCAGGAAAACCCGAAAATTAGTTTACACAAAGAGACGGGATAAAATGAAAAGACTTTTCAGTCCCCATTTCCTTCCCCAGACTCTCCTGTTGATCTCTTCGAAGTCTCCAGCATCGTCCTGGAAGTGGAATTGTTGTTTGCCTTCCCTGTCTCAACCGGAGCTTTGATTGTTTTCTTTCCCTCTCGCCTCTGAAGTTTTTATTTCTATCCTTACTAGAGATTTACGAGTATATATTCGTGTTAAGTAAAAAGGTCAGTGTGATGTATACCTTTGTGCAACTGGAATAGTCTGTGAAACGTTACCCCTTCAGGTATGTGTTTTATCTTTGATACCTGCTACTTAAACAATTTTGATTTAGTAAGCGACGGGGCCAGGGTTCGGTTTCCATGGTAGGATGAGCAATTTAAGAGCAAGTGGACCTCTGAATAAGAAATACCAAAGTAAAAAAGAAACAATAAAAAGGGGGGGGGGGGGGTGTAAACGACAAAGCATGGGATATTCTGCAGTGTGTTTCATAAAAAGTCTATATTTTTGCTGATGTAATAACAGGAATTTTCAAGGGAAACAGACACATGTTCGGTACAAGGTATACAAGACAGCATTTATCTCAACATGTGTTTAAGGCTTTTTGACCTTTTCGTATATAGCTTCTTCTGGGCCTAATCGCGGAGAACAGTCAGCCTGAATAAGAGGAAGTTTTAATTAAAATAATAACAACCAGAAACCCTGATAATTGTGGTTTTTACAACATAAGTTGAGTTTTTTTAAAGATTTTTAAGGGAAAAAATATTATATAATTTAAATTTAAATCTGAGTTGTTTATTTAAAACTCAAAATGATGACGGTAATAGTCAAAAAATGTTTGTGTTACTTTTGACACATGTCTGAGAGGCATCGAAAACGTCTGATGGAAGACTCAGTTTGCCAGACTTCCGACTCTTGGCTTTCTTTTCTTCGTGTGTGTGCAAAAGCATCATTACTTGTTAATTATATATCCCAAGAAAGCAAGCTACAGAGGCAATTTCACCATTGGTATTCTGGTTATGTTCTAATTTTTAATTACCGCTTTTACAAACCCTTAGACCTCGTGGCTCAGTTTGGATAAAATCTTCATGCAGTTAGATTAACAGCAGAAAAATGTCCAAATAAAGATAAATCTCTAGTTGGAATAATCAAGAGAATTGCAGGATCGAAAGTATATTCAAATAGTTTTACGTCATCGCATATGTCATATTTCAAATCACATATCATTCACTCACGAGACGAGACAGTCGATACAGGTTTCCTTTGATCTTTATCCCCGTCTGTGAGATCAGAGACGGTTTTGCAAATCCGCTGAGGGCTTAAGACAAGGCCAAACATCAAAGTCGCTTCAAATTCAACATCGCACATCATGGGAGCGTAGTCATGTTTCTCGAATACCTGTCGTGGAAAGCTATCGTGCCACTGAAAAAAACATCATTTTTATAGACAAAGGGAGAGGAGGAGGATGACGGAGCAAAATGGCAAGATCACAGGAAAAGTGGTTATTATTTATTTCTATAACTGTTATTTGTTTATTCATTTTCTTTCTAAAAGATGGATAAACTTCTTTCTTTTTAAATGGGTAAACAAAACCAGTTATTCATACTTTTAATGGGAAGTGAAAACCGGTGCGAGATAAAGTTGAAGGTAATGGAATTCATATGTAGAAGTTTTCTAACACCAATGACAGTCCAATATAAAACTTAATGGCAACTAGAGCACAACACAGGAATGCTAAGCGAAGACAGAATCAACCGCATCAGTTTACCAGACTTCCCCCAACACCCTTCAAAGGAGGAGCTTGTCACACCAGAACTCCATTTTTGGTAGCAGAAGCGTTATGAATCCTGAGAGCCATTAAAACGTGAACAACCAAATAAATCGTAACAAATGTATCCTGGTGGTTTTGCACACTTACGGCTTCACGTCTCTCTTTCAAATGATTTATGCACATTTGATTCATCAGAAGAAGTTCACATAAGGTAGAGTTTATAATAAGATTATATATGAAGCAACTCAACTAATGTTATGAATCATTAATAAAATTCATTCATTGACGCAAATGGAAATCAGTTTGCTGTTATTGCTCTGGAATATTAGCTCAAATTCAACGGTATTTTTACCTAGACTGTTGAAGCTACAGTGAAAATAATTTCCAATCTTTTATGATCGAGTTAATTTTTGATCAGTCTATTCATAACATCTTCTCATCCTCCTATTCATAAGTTGTACTGAAATACGTATTGTTGATCACATACCGTTGAATATGTTCTCTGATACACAATGTCCTCCGGAGATATCACATTTCGATTAAATCGTTATTTTCTTTATTTCACCTTCGTTTACTATTTATTTTATAAAGTACTATTCATCCGTTCATTTTGATGCAGCATGCACAAAGGAAAAGGCTATGGAACCCTGGTGGGGTTATTGCAACTATAAGTAGTTGCTTTTTTGCGTGTAATGAAAAGCTCCACTGAGTACTACTGCTGCTGTAATAAATTATAACAAAGAAGCTTCCTGACGCCTCAAGGTTTTACGAGAAGAATGCCCTTCAGTGATTCCTCAGCTAAAATAGTTAACCTCTGAGTAGATTAGACTTCCCTAAGTCACATTTATCGATGCAACTGTAAGTTATATCCATAATGTGAGAGAGACTATGAATTGGAGAATCAACTCTACAGGTTCTGCAAAAGATGAGGCCAGAAACGGAGAACTGAATCATCTTGAGACATACTACAGCATTATCCTGAATTACATGAATTAGAAATATTTTATTGATTGCTGTATTTCCAATATAAAGAGTCGGGCTTCATTGATAAATGCAAAAAATAACAATAATAATAATTAATCATAATGCTTCTTCTACAATGGACGATTTTAACCATTTTTCTCATAATATGCATTAGCAGCATCTTACTATGTATTCCAGAGGCCATGACATGGCGTCTTTCGTAAACAACTCTTAAAACGACTGATGGATTTCCGTGCCACTAAACCACTTAGTGTTTCAAACTTCGTCCTAATTTTCCCAGGAACTGTGTTGCCATATGTGGTTCATTAGTATTTTTCTTCAGAAAATGAGATTAAAGCTGCGCTTAGCCACCCAACCATCTGCAACAGTAGTGACGCTTATTAGTGACTTCAGTATAGTGAATCCTCCACCATAATACATTTTCAAATGGTCGTTTGACTTATGGTTAAATGTCATTTGACCTGTCCTGGGCAAATTAACATATTGTATGATATATTGAATTTTGAAAAATAATTGTTTTAATAAATAGATAAGGGGCTCTGCGTCATAGAGACGTCATAAAGCACCGCTTGTTCGAAACGGTCTGAGGAAAGGCAAGAAGTTGGTCTGTGTTTTTTCTAAGAGTAAACGGCTTCATTAAGCGCATCTGTTCAGTGCTTCTTTAGCATGGAAATCCAAACGTCGGTTTATAAGTTGTTTAAGAAATACACTATTTCATAGCTTTTGGAATGCATAGTTCCAAGTTGGGTAATGTAAAATAACAATCTATTTTATAAACCACATTTTGACTTACTTGCCATTATGAATTTACATTTGTAAATTCATAATTTAAATACAATTATTTTGAAATATTTGAATTGCCCTAAGCCAGAGATATAGGGTAAAGCAAATGTGGTTGCAGGACTGCTTCCATCTCTATCGGAATCATTGTAAACATCTTATTCGCTCATTCTGGAAACTTATTTATGTTTCTCCTCTCCAGAATGGCAAAGTTTTCGTTCTATTTCCCTGATTTAGTTGAAGTTGTCTTGAAATAAATATCATTATTTGACAGTTTTTTAATTTCCAAAAAATTAGATAGGACATTAACTACTACTATATTAACCCTAAACGCCGGAGCGGTAAATAAAAAATGACTCCCGTATGCCGGAGGGAGTTTGAGAGTGAGCGCGTAAGCGGAAAAAATATCACAAAACACAGCGCGCTTAGTTTTCAAGATTAAGAGTTCATTTTTGGCTCCTTTTTTTGTCATTGCTTGAAGTTTAGTATGCAACCATCAGAAGTGAAAAAAAATTATCATTATCATATATAAATAATGCGATATATGATAGCGCAAAAAACGAAATTTCATATATAATTGTATTCAAATCGCGCTGTGCGCAAAACGGTTGAAGGTAACAAGTTACTTTTTTTTCGTTGTAATGTGCACTAAATTGCGATCATTTTGATATATAACACATTGTAAAACGATAAAAGCAACACAGAGAAAATATTATCACAAAATAATGCATGAATTCGTAACGCGCTTACGTAAACACATATTTTTTTCAAAAATTCACCATAAATCTAAATATTGTCCTAGAGACTTCCAATATGTTTCAGAATGAAGACAAATGATTGAATATTACTATACTGTAAGAATATTAGCTTACAAATGCAGTTTTCGACCATATCTGACGAGCTAAAGTTGACCGAATGTCGAATTTTTTATATATATATTTTTTATATGCAATTATTTCGGAAATAAGAAAAGCTACACAATTTCAAATATTTTTCGTTTTATTCTACATGAAATTGCGCACATTTTCATATATAAAACTCTATGAAATGCCTAATATGAAACGGAACAAATATTCCGAGAATGGGACTTACGCATTTCGGAGATTTGTGGCGGAGAATCCGCGCGCGGAGGGAAGGAAAGTTTTTTTAAAATTCACCATAAATTTAAATATTGTGCTAGAGACTTCGAATTGTTTTACGATGAAGATAAATGACTGAATATTACTAGACTGAAAGAGTTTTATCTTACAATTGCGTTTTTCGACCATTTCGGTAGAGTCAAATTTGACCGACGTGGTTTTTTTCTATTTATCGTGATATATATGCAAATATTTCGAAAATGAGAATAGCTACAACCTTCAACTATTTATTGTTGTATTATACATGAAAATTGCGCACATTTTCATATATAAACGTTATGTAACGGCTAATTTAAAATGGTGTAAACATTACCACAATCGCACGTATGATTTTTTCGGAAGAGTTACCGCGCGGACGTCAAAGAAAATGTTATTTTTTTCATAAATTCACCATAAATCGAAATATTGTGCTAGAGACTTCCAATTTGTTGCAAAATGAAGGTAAATGCTTGAATATTACTAGAATATAGGCGTTTTGAGTTACAATTGCGTTTTTTCGACCATTTCGGTAGAGTCAAAATTGACCGAAGGTTGAAAATTTGTCACTTATCATTTTTTATATGAAAATATTTCAAAATTGATAAAAGCTACAACCATGGGTTGTTTTTAGTTGTATTGTGCATGAAATTGCGCACATTTTCATATATAAAACTTTATGTAACGGCTAATTTAAAATGGTGCAAACATTACCACAATCGCATGTATGATTATTTTTCGGAAGAGTTACCGCGCGGACGTAAGGAAAAAGTTTTTTCATAAATTCACCATAAATCGAAATATTGTGCTAGACACTTCCAATTAGTTGCAAAATTAAGTTAAATGATTGAATATTACTAAAATATAAGAGTTTTAGCTTACAATTGCGTTTTCGACCATTTCGGTAGAGTCAAAGTTGACCAAAGGTTGAAATTTTGGCACTTATCGTTATTTATATGAAAAATATCTTAAAACTGATAAAAGCTACAATCATGAGTATTTTTTTGTCGTATTCTACATAAAAATGCGCACATTTTCATATATAATACTCTATGTAACGGCTAATTTAAAATGGTACAAAAAATTATGTCAAAGTGACGAAATAATTTCAGAGATGTGTCACAGATACTTTTTAGTGCGGCAAGAAAGAAATTCGCGCTTGCGCGCCTGCGTAACGATTGTAAACAAAACAACACCTTGATCCGTGAACTCCCAGCATCCCCCCAAGGCGCGTGATTCAAGAGTTTTCGGCTGGTAGGCCTAAAAGTATTTTTCCGCGAATTTTTAAAAAAACTTTTGTATGTCGACGTAAAATAGTCCAGTCGGCACCCGAGAGACAAAAAATGTCGACGTAAAAATACGTCCAGTCGGCGTTTAAGGGTTAATGACATATAATATGTGACAATGGAACTTAATAATGAGGCATTTTAGCCAGGCAATTCTTAGTGTATCAAGGTGACCATAGTAATCACCAAATTTTATTAGCTGTTAGTTATTTATTAAAATGACCTGATTACTTTATTGCGGTCACATCGTAGGTCGTATTGAGTTGGTTATAGGAACAAAATCAGGGAGATGGAACAAAACTTTGCTACGCTGGAGGCGCGTAAATAAGTTTCCAGAATTAGCTAACAAAGTTGTTTACAGTTGTCCCGAAAAAGATGCAATTAGTACTTTAACCACATTATCCCCACCCTGTCTCTCTGGCTTAGGAAATGTTCAAATATTTTAAAGTATGAATTTACAAATGAAACTATATTTAGAGATTGACAAGCAAGTAAAAATATGATTTATGAAATAGCTTGTTATTTACATTACCCAAAGTGACAAAATAAAACTTATGAAAAGTGTTTTGTATGACGAAGACAGACACCTGAGGCGCCCGTTAATGCATTAAGAAGGTATGTGCTAAAATAGACATTCTGGAGATAACTGAGAGGCTCTGAAGCATTGCCCCTTTATCATGTCTCGTTCAAAAGGACTAGGCACACACTGCCTCAGCCAGGTGCGTGAAGCTCCCAATTTAATGTCCGTCTTTTGAAACCCAAGTCACTAAATTTAGATGAAAAATATCTCGAGTTTTGCCGAGAGATCCACAGAAGAGGGTCGGAGGGTGGAACTTTCGTTTCCATTAAGGGATCAGTGTTTTTCAAGAGCACCCGGGAGAGCTTGGTGCTGTCCGCCCTCAGATCTTAAAAAACCACTGAGGCTAGAGGGCTGCAAATTGGTAGGTTGGTCATCCACTCTCCAATCATCGAACATACGAAATTGCAGCCCTCTAACCTCAGCAGTTTTTATTTTGTTTAAGGTTAAATTTAGCCATTATCGTGCGTGTGGTATCACTATAATGCCAACATGACAGGCCATCACTGGGCCGCGGGTGAAACTTTCTTGGGCCGTGGGTGAAACTTTCATGGGCAGCGGTTTTGTTTCATAGAACGTAGCTGAGAGTTTCAAACAGCATCAAACGCTGTATGGAAAGCTCAATTGCGCCGAAGAGAGTCAGGAGCATTTTTTACTTGTTTTTTAGCCTTTGACGGGTGTTCTGAATTGCCCGCCGATTGAAATTAACATCAGTGATTTAGTTATTTTCGTTCGATATTCACACTATCTTTTTCCATCCTGTCAAACGTTTCCATCCATCTGTCGGAGAGGAGAGGCTCATTTCGTCTAGATTGGAGATGTATCCGAATCCAACAATGTGTTTATCAGTGAACTGAAATAAATCGACATCTTGTTGACACGAGACGTTAACCTTGACCTGCATCCAAAAATAACCTAACCTTAAAACTGGGAATGTTTCAGGATGTCAGTTTATAACGTCAGGTTCGGTCGATACGTTAGTGAATATTATAGACATAAATAATAATAATAATAATAATAATAATATATATATATATATATATATAGATATATATATATATATATATATATATCTATACATACGAGAGAGTGTTTATTTATGCATAATTGTTTTTGTGTTTATACACAAACACATACATACATGCATTTGCGAATATATAAAAAGTATATGTATTTATTTGATTAACTTCCTAATGATTAATAAAAAAAGAAGCTCTTTCTTCATTGGTAGGTTTCATAGAGAAAAAAATTATTATTTTTCTTCAAGCATTTATAGACCCGTCAAATTCGCCATCTTGACACATATTCTGATTGTTATTTGCGATTGTTATCAGTGCAGATAAAACCCACTGGCTATGTTCACCACAAATAAAAGCCAAAATTCGCAAGAAAAAAAAACAAAACAAAAAAAACAAGGGTATCCAGACTCTTGCTGAAATCCTATCGTTATGTGAGTGAGCTCAGTCAATGGTGAATGTGAGAATCTAATCAGAAGCGTCGTCACTGGGACAGAACAAGAAACTCAATTTCTCTTGCAGACTGCCGATTCCAGAACGGAAAATCAATGTATAGTTGTTTTCCTTTTGGACTTTCAATTTATTAATGATGTTCGAAAACATCTTTTTAAGGAAGAAATAGATTTTTTTACAATAAAATTTGTCTGTTTTTTATAAGTATCAAGAATGCATGGACTAGAGCCCAGACATAAAGATTTAATTGAGCAAATAGTAATTTTGTGAAAGACTCTGCTTTGTGTTACACTAGGAAATGGATGGATAACAAAATCAATTCATAAAGGATACGAAGTCTTAATATTATTTTCTGGACAGTTTTATTTATTATGTTTACTTTTTTGAAAGCTGTTCTGCACTCGTGCTTTTGATTGCAAGAAAGTATAAAATATTTCGAAACATAACTGATTCTAAACATAGCACTAATGAAATATAAAAAAACAAAAGCCAACAAAAATTCACTAGAGAAACATATCGGCCAAGTAAACAGTCAGTTATCGGAAGGATGAGACGCATTTAGGTTGAAAGAAAAGGCTCATCAGCAGCACGTCAGAACTTTCAGTTCTTTGAATACTTGCACCCTACAACCGACTGCTCCTCTCACCTTTATAGGAAATTCTTCATAATCGATAGCTTTTGTTTCTTCAAATAATGTAGCGTCTGCCTGTTGACAACAGATCCACTTTAAACCTATGTTTCGATAATGATATGCATCCGATGCTCATTTGTTATCCAGATAATAATAGTCATTACTGATGTTATCAAACATGTCGATGAATAGGGATTTGTACATGGATATAAACGTCACCAAATACCCTATCAATAAAATTTGCATAGTTTCCCTGAAAACTAAAAAGGTAATAATTTTGTTTAAAACAACTTTAACATTACAATGAGTTGGGTCATTCGCGTAATGACTCAGTTCTGACTAAAGCGGAAACACGGC
Organism: Macrobrachium nipponense; assembly: GCF_015104395.2. Taxonomy (NCBI): domain Eukaryota; kingdom Metazoa; phylum Arthropoda; class Malacostraca; order Decapoda; family Palaemonidae; genus Macrobrachium; species Macrobrachium nipponense. The sequence goes on along the minus strand of NC_087202.1, from coordinate 139,956,390 downwards.
TAGGAATTATATACCTAAATATAATTTTTTTTTTTTAACTTTTTTGAATTCATTATTTTATGAGATACAAAGATCTTATTAATTAAACGAATAAATTATTTATTGGCATCTCTGTCTATTTATGAATGTGATTCAAACGAAAAGTCCAGGAATCATCTTCTTCTGTAAATATGTTTTATTAACAATGATGTTCTCAACCCCTTAGGAAGGTAGCTCCGTAAATTGCAGTTCACGCGGTGCATTGTAGGCGTTACTGAACGTTCTTTTAGGCGTCCCATTTGGCCCCTAGCTGCAACATCTTTCATTAGTTTTACTGGACCTCCGTTCATATCCTTCTTCCATCTGACTTTCCACCTTCATCTAAAAATTAATTGTTTCATAGAGGAACTGCTTGGAGGTTTTCCTTCAGTCACACCTTGAAAGCCTTTTTACTCTTTATTTCCTTTTCAGTGCTGAATGACCTCATAGGTCCCAGTGCTTGGTCTTTTGGCCAAAATCTTACATTCCAATGATGTTCTCAATGAAAAGGTCAAAGGTGGATGTGAGCGCTAGAGGTGAAATGACAAGTGTGAACCTTTGTTTATTCTAATGCAGTCAGCGCAATGACCTCACAATCTCCGGAAGACGTTTCACAAGCAATCAGCCGCCCACCTTCGCAGTCCAAAGTAAAACATCAAGTGGAACGGATCCTTGAAGTGTTGACATCTCGTTTTCTCTTTGGAACATTATTTGATGGCATCATTTTAGTGACTTCCGTGGCTAGGCTTCTCCCACTTTCCCCTTGTGGGCAAGACATCCTTTTTGATGGCCTCCAATTCTGGGATACAGGCAAATATGTTCTTTCAACCGTGTTCGGTGGATAAAGGAAGCGTCAACATTTAGCTGTTCCAGTCTTCTTTCTTTGTATCAATCATAAACTTCTACCATCGTAAAATAGCAGCACCATCTGCTGTCAATTGTTTGTCTCTTATGTACATCTCAAGCTCAGCAAAAACATGAGCACATGCCTGTTGTCAGAACTGCACATAATCCTTTCCAATTTCCTGTGAATTTAGCCAGGCTCTTTCCTTATTTACACACGCCTGTCAGACAAGATGGGTGATACATATGGTCCTGGGAAACAATATCTCCAGCACTAACCTGGGCCAGAAGTTTCTCATCTCGTAGGTTCATGGCGCATCATTGCAGCTTTTCGTGTAAAGCCAATGTTATGGCCAATCGTAAATCTTTGATAGGTGCTGGTTTGTCACAAATGAAGCAGATTACTTCTTTCTCAGTTTTAGATTCTTCTGAATCATCTTCACCTGCCTTCTGGCTACTACGTATGAATTTTGCTGATAGAGCACCATCATCTTCTTTTGTCTAACACGATAAATTCCTTTTCCTTTCTAGATTTGTGGGTTTGATCTTCAGCATCCATGATTCATGACACGTAGCTTGTGTTTTTCAAATGTCTGCAGAATTCCATCACCTTCACTTTACATAGCCAGACTTCAGTTTCTGGAGGCAAGTAGAAGATTCACTTCTCTTTTTGTGTTACGAACAAACACAATGCTCTGACATGAGAGAGAGAGAGAGAGAGAGAGAGAGAGAGAGAGAATGGTGATCATAATATTACCTATTAATTTACTCTTCTCTGGGCGCTGCTTTTTATAATGGGGACATAAAAAGGAAGAATTAAAATTTAAATGCCCAATTCAAAGAGTTCATTCCATTAGGGAGAAGTGGAAGAGGTGGATGAAATGCTCTTTATAGTATGAATTGTTTATACGATGACTGGAACACACAAAAACAAAAAGGGTTTTCGACGTTTATATAACACACAAAAGAAGCCTGTTGTTTAGTTAGTATTTATTTATTTTTTCGTTTAAATTACGTTTCTCAAAGGGTCGCGTTGTAATGGCAAATTTTTCTTTCGCCAAATTTATTTAAGTGACTGACTGTTTCTATCTCTCTACCTACGGTTTCATGATGCGCTTTCTTTTTATCGCACTTTTTTTCTCTCTCTCTCTTTTATAGGGGGGGGGGGGGGGAGAATCCAATACAAATTAATTCCTGGAGAGTATTTTCTTTTTTAATCTCGACTAAGACTTCATTCTCGAAAATGGAAAATCACTACGGAAATTTTTTCAGGTAAAAACTATATTGCTGCAAAAGCTTTCCGACTCCTTTCAATCCGCTTATTTATTGAGGTGACAAAGGCAGAATCTACACATTTTTTAATGCCTGTGTTTCTTATATTGGACATTTCTCTGCCACAGATACCAGAAGTTAAACACTTCAGAAAAGTTTGATCAGTCGGACATTTTCTATAAAGGCCAATTTTTTTGTTGAATTATGTGGACAATTTATTCACCTGGAAGTGTTGTTTTAGTGGAAAACTGTGGACGAAAGCTGATAATGAGCGTAATCCCACTAGTATAACTGTGAGGATTAATATGTAAAAAAGTTGAGTTTTAAACAGCTGAGGTAATCATTGCTTGATGGAGTTTTCTTACTGGAAATTTCCATATATATAGAAAAAAAAAAAAAATCCGCACCCAATCAGGAAGACAGTCATTGCCGTTAACATTTACGAGAACTCCACTGGAGTCACTTTTCATCTCGGCCTCTCCCGGCCTTTTTCCTCGCTTCAAAGGCTGCCAGAAATATTCATCCAAGAGAGATCCAACTGACGGAGACCTTGGCCCCGAAGGAAAAAAAACTCGCCACAAAATGAGAATGTTCGAAGGTGGTCTTTCATCGATATTCTCTGGAGGGGCCACGAATGTCTGGCTTCATGGAGGCGGGTGGGGTTATGTTTATCTCGCAATTTTGTTTTACAGCGAATAACATCTTTTCTCTTTTACTTTGCTATTTTTGGAAGGTACTTTCTTCCCCTTCTTTGCCTTCAGCAAAATAGAAGGGAGAAAGACTGAAAATTTTACTTTCCTTTATTCATTCAAGATAACAAGGTAACTAAATGTACGTTTTTTCGTCTACCGGA
>NC_087202.1:139940904-139948404 GCF_015104395.2 Macrobrachium nipponense | reverse complement strand
GAGAATGAGTGGAGATTTATTTTGGAAGGAAAAGTCCTTTACGTCAGTCTGCGTTGTAGGTGTAATTATATCTAATGAAGGATGATATATATTATGATATATTATGTATATATATATATATATATATATATATATATATATATATATATATATATATATATATATATGTGTGTGTGTTGTGTGTGTGTGTGTGTGTGTATGTGTGTGTGTGTGTGTGGTGTGCGTGCGTGTGTGTAAGTTAATGATCGATACCATAAGAATACGGCTAATGGCGTCCTTTCAGAAATAAATGTAGAAACCAAATTTTTTCAGATCAGTATCGTACTTTCCAAATCCAGAACTCTTACAAACTTCCCTTTCAGTTTCGAATATGTTTTCTCTGATTCGTGTGTTTTGCCCCATCACCGAAACAGTAACATATATATTTCGCTGACAATTAAATCATTTCCAGGAACTGCAAATATCGAAAGAGCTCACGAGAGAAGGGGAAAGAAGGGTGGTGAAGATAGTTGATAAAATATCCATATTCAAATAAGGAACCACGCCAAAAGGGAACAGAAGTTGCTGAAACTTTAAACCAACCGTCAATGAAGAGCGAGATTCTATCGCGTTTGCAGACGATCCCTTAATAATCGTCCGGGTTCGAAAATTCACCAACGGAAATACCAGTTTCCAGACTCTGTAGAACAAGAGATGGAAGAATTAAGCGGTGCATGTATCTCTCTCTCCTCTGCGCGCACGCTCGTGCGTATGCCCTCCCACATGCCTGTTGTAGGGGGTTAATATCTACAAGCTGTATAAGCTACGGCACAATAAGCATCACACACAGTTAACGTTTTCTGTGTCTCGGCGAGGTCATAAGCAGACGGTGATAATGTTTCTTGGCCGACAGCCAGCGCGGGGCTGCCAGGGGACAGGCCCGCAATGCCTCAAGACAGATTCAAATTCTTTAAGACAGATTCAAATTCTACCGCTATTAGCTCACATTCTGAGGTTTACTATATTCTCATATATTTTCCTTGTTTTTTGATTTCCCATATATTGCGGTTCCCCCTTGATTCTTATTTTTTCTATCTGATCTATAAGTTTGAAACCCTTTATTTGATCGTCATTCCCAGTCTTCTTGGGAATACCAGGTTTCACTTATATTTCATTATATCTATTTTCTTCTCAATTTGGGTTAGTTCTTCTAAGTACTCTATTTTTCTTTTTTGAGTTACTCGTAACTAAACCCTGCGCATTCATCACTATGATGGTTTGCATGTTTTCTCCTTCATTTAATATGGGTAATAATAAGGATTTTTTTCCCATGTCTCTTTCCTGTTCTTGGTATGTTGTTCTTTTCTTCATTTCCAGAAATTCTGACATTATTAAAAAAATCCAACTTTCCCATAATATTGATCTTCCTTCATCATAATTATTCATTTTGTGTCTGAATCTGCAATTTTCTCCGTATCTGCAATATCCTCTTGCATCATAATACATAGTCTTATCTCTTGAGTTGTATCTGGGAGCTGATGGTTGGAAATATTTTTGCTGACACACTATATCGCGGTGATGGCTTGGTTTTTTCTTTCACCTGATATTCTTTGTTCCTCTCTTTATTTGTTTCTTTTCTTATTTGGATTTTATTATTTGACTGATTATTTGATTGATTTTGATTCATGGCTGCAGGGTGCCATATATTTACATTTTTTGTCGAACTTACATCCTTTTCCTTCTTTTAGGTTTTTTTTGCATATTTTTAGATGTAGATCTCTGCAATCATCCTCATAGCCGTCTAGGTATGCGCATTTACCATATATTTCATAGTTGTGAACATACCTTAGGATGTTTGTAGTAAACATCTTTCTCCGAATCTGCAACCCGTTCTCTTTGCAATGTTGCAGACTTGTCTTTCTGTCTATTTTTTTTCCTCTTTCCCATCATTGTTCAAATCTGGGTAGAGCCTCCTTAGGGATTTTCTTTTGTGTTGTCATGTCGTAATTTATTTCTTCGTATGTAATGCTGCTTGATTGCCTCATATGTAGTATCAATGAGTATCTCTGCATCCATACCTTTTTATCTTGTTCTTTGTTTCCTTATTTTTTTCTGTCATTTCAGTTTTGCTTACTTCTCTTTCCATTTTCCTCTTCTTTCTTCGTTCCTCTTCCTCTTCTTCTTCATCCACAACTATTTGTACATTCAATCTTGATTTAATAACATTGTCTATCCATGATAGACATGTTTGAGCAAGAAAATCATTCTGTTATCTTTCTCATATCTTGCATTTTCCTCCTCAGCACATTGCGGATGCCGTCGGAATGTTGTGTGCAGCACAGTTTTCTGATCAGGTTTTGTGGATTAACTATGCTATAACCACACCTTACACAGTTTGCATGCGTTGGTATTCTTTTTCCTATTGCATCAATTAGGATATTTCACAATGTTTCAACCTTATTCATTTTTCTTTGTCGGAATATGTTGATTTTATGTATATTTTTCATTATGAGTCTCTTGACCACTTGGATTTTATTTGGAATTTCTTCAATTATATTTTCAAGATGTTTTCTGTTGATTTGTTCCAGTTTTGAAGGATCATATCCTTCTAATATATCTATGAATGGCTTTTGTATCTTTTTGGTTAGGGCTTATGTTGATCTCATAGATGAGAAATGCCAGCTCCCTTCCTGTTACCTCATCGTATTGCGAATTTGCTGAACATGCTAATTTCGCCATTTCTTACCACAGTTGGAACTTACCGGTATCTTGATCTGATTTACAGTATTTCACTTGATAAACTAACTTAGTAGAAGCTTTATCCTACTATTTTCACACTAATCTTATCACCGGACAGTTCACGAACACTTCTATATAACTTCTCAAATTCTAGACGTATGTAAACGCGTGATATCTGTTGATTAATCAGACTGTGAGCAGGAACGTCTTACCAAGAGAGAGAGAAATTCCAATGAATCGAGGTAGGTAAGAAAAAGAGAAGAAATATCTTAAACAAGAAAGAAATCGTGTGTACAAATCCAGAAATGAAGAAGGAAGTTTATATGGGAGGAGAAAAAAAAAACGTGGACGAAGGAAAGGCAGGCTTAAGAAAAAGTAAGCAATTACGTAGTGGAGCAATAGAATGAATAATCTTAGAAAGTCAAACGAACTTCATTTATTAAAGATATATATATGTATGTTAAGATGCATTGTTCCACTTTCTGCTTGATTCCTTACCTAGGTACGACGTCCCCACCCTCAGCTCTCCCCCCCCCGCGCACCCCTCCCCCCCCCCCACATCAAAAAAAAAATCCGGACCGTTGAACATTGCCAGAGGAAAAGTTTTATTTTTATAGCTTTTCATCAGCTATTAAAGGCCAGAACAATATTTAGAATTTCACATTCCCGTCATTTTTCCCAGTTTACTGCCTGTTTATGAAACGAAATATCAACGTAAGTCCCAACGTCCTCGTCCTGTACATTAAGCTGTAAGGAACACAGTCACAGTGCATTATTATCATTCCTTTATTAATCTGTTAATGAACAAAGTCCAATGTGCATTAAATCATTCCTTTATGGAGTGTACGGAACACAGTCTCTGTGCATTTTATCATTCTTTTATTAAGCTTTGAGGAACACAGTCACTGTGCATTATATCATTCCTTTGTTAAGCTTTAAGAAACACAGTCACTGTGCATCATATCATTCTTTTATTAAGCTTTGAGGAACACAGTCACTGTACATTATATCATTCCTTTGTTAAGCTTTAAGAAACAGAGTCACTCTGTATCTATCATTCCTTTATTGAGCTTTGACGAATGAGTTTCAGTAATGTTGTCCCCCCCCAAATTATGACGCTTTTATGATATTTCGGTCTCAACGCTTTTGAAGATTTTATTGCCCTATTTAATATGTTCGTTTTTTATTTTCTTATTAGCCTGAAATAACGACAATTTTATTCATATATTTAGGGTGTAATGTTATGTACATTGTGTCTTCAGGTATGTTTGTGTAGACGTGGAGTTGCGTATGGATTTTCAAGTAATTTTAAGTAATAGTTTTATTATGATTATGTTATATATATATATATATATATATATATATATATATATATATATATATATATATATATATATATATATATACATATATTACATGAAGTTAAAATTCAGACCGTTGCTATTCGAGCTGTGTAAATTCATATCACCATCATTTGTAGCACATATGTTTCACGATATCTTGAGGAACCTCTGATAATGGGAACCACTGTTATATATATATATATATATATATATATATATATATATATATATATATATATATATATATATATATATATATATATATATATATAACGCACACACTCACAATCCCACAGACTTCATGAGTCAAGTCTAAAATGTTATTCCTCAACTTGTTCTAGCTATTCTTATTCCTTAATTTCTTCCTCAAAAATGGATTAAAAGGTAGATTTTGTTGCCAGTATCAAGACAAAAATTACCGCGTGTATTTTGTGCTGTGACAAACTCACTTCAGACCCAAAGAGGAAAGGTAGGACTGAATAAGAATGGTTATTTGTATTCCTGTCAACAATCTAGTTTGCATGAACAGAACAAGAGCTTAAATAGCAGCGCTTGGAACACAAAAGCGGAGCTTGACTATTATTTGTAATATATATAATTGTGTGTGTGTATATATATATATATATATATATATATATATATATATATAATATATATATATATATATGATTCCGTACGTAATATTTAGCGTATTGTAATCTAATACTGCCTACACATCTGCAATAGTGTTTTATTATTGAAAAGCCATAGTTGCTTGAGTATATCTGCCTCCCTTGTCTTGGCAGATATTCAGTCAGCCTCTGGTACAAGGCTCCTGATCCGCTCAATCTTCTCTGCTCCGCTCTAAGTTCGTTTGCTCTAACCGATGGCGAATTCCTAATCTGGCGTCAAACAGATCTCGGGGAATAAGAAACTAATTGGCTTTTAGTGAGCAAAACAATTGTTCGAACAAAATTACACAGACCAATGAAACACTGACGAAATGATAAAGGAATTAAGCGATGAATGTAGCAGGAGAGATGCCACTCTGTTTTCATTAACAGACTTCAGCATTTTTATCCGAGGAAATTGTACATTGAATATTTTATCCACGGAGAGCGTCAGAATTCAACTTCAAAAATCGAAAATTCATTTGATGTGGTGATTCATTTGGCGAAAACCCAAACCTGTTCGCACCAAATGCGTCAACCTTCTGCGTCAATAAGTCAAGTCCTGTACATTTTTTTTCTCTTGCCAAAATGAGTGCTTTACTGTGGCTTTTGTCGTCGCAGACGTAAAAATAAACCTCGAAATCTGGGTGCATCACCTGAACACCACAGTGTGATAACTTCAATCATTGATTCCCTGACCTGGTAAACATCCAGAAAAATTCTACAGCTTTTTTTAGGATGACTAATTGAACAGTTCAAGAAGTTGTTGGTGCATCCGACGGGACCTTCCATTGCAACAACAGCTTCTTTCCATAAACTGACAATGAAGGCATCACTTTGAAGGGGGTCACTGACATCATAGATAGCAGGCTGCTCCCAAACCGAGTTTATTGGTATTTCGATCATCATGCTTGCAAGCAGCCTGTGAGACTCGCTACGACTGACGTCAGAAATCGGTCCAGCTTTATTTGTGACTGGAAGTGACGCGACGCAAAGTGACGTGATGTGATTCGACGCATTCGTGTGAAGTTTCTTTCAAAGGTCCATAGAAATCAGTGTTAAAACTGGGTCGCGATTCATGATTAGTGGTGAATAATTTGACTTGACGTGACTCTACTCGACGCGACTCCCTCGGTGTGAAGGCAGCCTTAGAATATGTCACGCAATTGCTTCATTTCATTTGACGGCAGCGATAAGAAACCCGACATTTTGTTTCTCTTATTTCAATCCCTATTACAACTATGTTTTGGAGGAAGATGCTCACTTTTCTAGATCTTGAAGCATGATCATTTCATGTGTGTGTGTGTGTTCGGGAGGAACATAGAAAAGTTAAAAAAACAACTTTCATTGAAAAAGAAAAACCTTTAGAAGGTTTCTATTTTCGAAGGAATACAAACTTAAGGCTTGTTTTCCATCTCCTCGAACATTTGTTCCTCAGCCAGAGAGTGAGGAAAGCCATCGAGCATCCCAAAGAGGCCAGAAATCATCCTTCGTCTTGCAACCTCAATGGGCAATTAAATTACACGTCGTTGGAGGAGCCACGTGTGCTCCTATTCCGAAACAGATACTTTTAAGTGGAAAATTCTTCCACTATAGATTGACAGCGATTCTTGCGATCCAAGTAAAGAGAGAGAGAGAGAGAGAGAGAGAGAGAGAGAGAGAGAGACGAGAAAAAAAAAAAAATTCGCCCTATTTTTAGCCACTACGCGTTTCATTTTACAAGAACGATTTGCAGTAAAATAAATAAAAACGAAGAAAGGGAGTGTCTATGATTGGATCAATTAAGAGGACACTGCTGAGTCAACTTGATAATCAGTCCAGATATTCGCTTCACATCTTGTAGATGATGCATAAAATATTTTCTCTTTTATGCATTTCGAAAATTATAAGTGAAATGGTTTCTTCAGAAGTAGTCGCGAAGACATGAATCGTTCAAAATATATTGATTGGCTGACTGAATATCACCAAAAGCGTCATAAAAAATGAGCATAATGATGCGAATACGTTAATTAGTGACCTCTCTCTCTCTCTCTCTCTCTCTCTCTCTCTCTCTCTCTCCTCTCTCTCTCTCTCTCGCTCTCTCTCTATATATATATATATATATATATATATATATATATATTATATATATATATATATATACTATATATATATATTATATAATATATATATATAATATATATTATATATATATATATATATATATATATATATATATATTATATTATATATATATATATATATATAATTTTTATTCTTTTTCGATGTCACTGGATTCCAATGTAGCAAAACGATACCTGAAGAGACATATATCTCTTTGAGTTTATGGTCAATTTCCTCAAAAATCAACTGTTGACCTCCAGACCGTGCCGCTAGATGACTTCAAGCTGCCTGGCTTTCTCCGGTACCTGGGGGCTTGGAAGAGACAGAGGCAGACTGGTGGACACAATCTACCTAGACCGTGGGTGGACACAGAGTAGATTTCGAATTCCGAGGGACAAGGAAGAGAAGGTTTCGCTAATGCATTCGTAGGAAATGTACTTCCTCGGCTTTGATTTAAATTGTACAATATGGCATATTTGTTTTTATAATTATAAACTTTTAATAAATTCTAATTCTTAAAAGGTTCAGTATTAGATATATTAATGCTTTATTAAGCTCTCTCCAGATTAGATGCAGGAATCACTCTACTGGAACTCTCGAGGGTCATCCATTGAAATTTATTTGTGGATGACATTTTTCAAATTGTTGCTTAATATATTTTTGCGATGTTTAATGCTCTTTTCGTT